>NC_057877.1:27259509-27561009 GCF_019740435.1 Gambusia affinis | reverse complement strand
AGCCGGCATGCCAACAGCATTCTCTCTTCGTCTGAAACCAAACCTGATCAATAACAGCGATTGGTGATCTGAGACCAGGTTAGGGAACGTCAGGTACTACCATGGAGGGGCATGTCTCAGCAGCTGCGTTTCCATGTGACTGGGTAGTTTGACATTTTGAAAGTTAATTTGATTAAAGAAACGTGGCAATTTTCAAAAGCAATAAAGTTTAGCTTCAGGGACGAGGTTTTTTTTTTTCTTTCTGTTTTCGGCTGTATTAAAATTGATTTATTTCACAAACTGCAGAAGAAATACTTTGTCATCACAAATTATGTGATCAACAAGCGGATGTTACTACTGGTGGAAACGACAAAGGAGACGACAGGAAGTGATAGGAGGATTATGGAGTGGCGTGTTTTTTTAATAACTTATTTATGTGTGATTTTAACTGAGTTTCTTATTTAATAGAAACACCAAAATTGCAGAAAATATTTTCTTAATCATTAGCAGAATATTGACAAAGTTTAGTGCACATCTGTTATGGAAACGCAGCTACAGTCAATCACTCATGAAGGGAAGGATGAGTAAGTAGGACAGGAAACTGGATCACGAGACAAACCGTATTTCTACACAACAATTAAAATAAAACACCAATATGGGGGAAACTGCCACACAGAGGCATGGGGGAATGACCAGCGGTGCAGGTCTGAGGCAAACAGTGGGGTGGTGCAGGTTGCCGAAGCTGTGAGGAGGTGGACAGGGTTGGTTGGACCTCAGACCAAACAAGGCCAGTGACGGTACAATGGGGACAATGGGAGAGAATGCAGTACAGATCAGGGTACTACCTAGGGGAGCATGAGTCTGGGCCGGGGGCGGCAGGGGGAGGATAAGCAGCTAGCAGGTGCCAATTGTCCTCCCCTGGGCTCCGCTGGGCTTTAACAGGGTCATATTCTGGGCCGACTGAACCCTCACCCTGCTCCATCTGAAGGACACAAGATGCTCACAGTCAGGCCTGCTGGCTTACCGTCAGTCAACCAGGTAGACCGCAGGTAGGCCAGCGACATACCGACGTCACGTAACCAAACTGCAAAAACATATCCATGTTCGTCATTTAGTCCTTTACACAATCTGTCCTCACTGAAACACATTCAGCCATACGTTGAATCTGTGCCCAAACATATTGGACCAGCAGACAGAATGTTGGGACCAGATAGGAAAAAGTTATTACGAGAATAAAGTTGTGATATCATCAAACCTCAAGACTCAAAACAGCAGTCAACTGTCAATTTTACAAATTATTTGTTCTCGTAATTCCACTTTTTAATGTTTTTCTGGTAAGCCTGGCTCCAATACTCGATCGCAACCTTGAAACTGATCGTAGTCGTTTTGGGATTCAATAAAAGACTAAATAACAGAACAGTGGATACAAATTCAGTGCTGCTCGTTAAGCAACTAGCAAATGACTGGATAAGCTGTTAATCAGCGAGTCAGTCTGGGCTGCAGCTTGGGAGTCTAACTGATTAGGGGAAGAAGTTTCGGTCTTGAAGATCTGACCTCTGCCAACAGCAGCTGAATGCGAAGCAACCTGTTATTTCACAAAGGAAGAGTGTTTGTTTACTTACTGGTTTCTGTAAAAGTGTGTCAACCTGACAGATCAATAGCTACTGCTGCTTTAGAAAAAGGGCTTAAAGAATTCGACAAAAAACTGAAGGAGTTTTATTTCCCACAACAGAAGGAACAAAAACAAACAAACAAAAAAAGAAAACTGAGCGTACTGGCTGCGGGTTGTGGAGAGTTGAAAGAAGCTAAAAAAAACTAAGCAACCAATGAGCTTAAGGTAATTAAAAGATTTCTCACGGGAAAAAGGGGATAAAGAAAAATCTACTAGCATCTGAACAAATTAACCTGCTGCAGAGCCGTCTGGGTCACACCGTCTCTAGAGATAACTAGAGGTGCACCGATTGTGGTTTTCTGCCGATTCCAAATAACGTCCTTATAACTGATGTAACTGTTATGAGGTCTGTATCTGAAAAGTCACTGAACGTAGCAGAAAGTAGGCCGGTCATGATAATACCTTTTATTAGATGATAAATTGTCACAGTAATTGTTGAAATAAACAACAACATTGTTTTGAGACGACTTTCAAGTAATAAACTGAAAAGGGCAATAATAGTGGAAGTTATCCCTTTCAAAGACCAATAATTTTATGAATAGCATTTAGCACTGGAATTGGAAGATATTTTAAATATCCAAAACACAACCAAAAACAACAAATACTACAAAAGTTAAAAAACAAACCCAACTAATTATGATGTTTCTGCAGACAAAACAGCCCTTCAAAATATATTAGTCATCAGACGTAAAATGATCGAGCTCATTTTAATTTATCATGCAGTTAATTAGTTAATTACTTATTGTGAAGTTGCCAAGTTGGAAGCAGGAGAATCTGGCTGATGTCAGACCTTGGAGATAAATATCGGTTTCATATCCATCGCTGATCACCTAAAGTTAACGGTAAGCTGGCCGACGGATCGGTGCACCCTTAGAGATAACGAGACTGAACCATCGAGCAGAGGAATATGCAAAGTCTGAAAATATTTTCCCATAAACATTTACAGACATGGTTTGAAATATCCAAACTAAACAAACCAACCTCTTCAACTACAAACCCCCCCAACATTTTCTTCAACAGAACCTAATGCTACTCTGAGCATTTCTCACGCTGCAAAAATGTATGCCATTGTTCAAAAGATTCCCACAATGACAGCTATCTGTCATGCTCCTAACAGTACAGAATCATGCTGCTCTTTAACCCAAACAAAGTTGCTCATGCAGCTTTAGTGAGCAAACAGTCCAGAGGTGTGGATCTGTCCAAACCATGCAGGAGAACGACTCCGAGAACAAGAGGCCATCTCAAAACGTGGAATCAGACCAAAGGGTAAAAAACAAGCCTGGGATGCACCAAGACATAAAAACTACTATGTGCGCTTCATGTTCTGCTTAAAAAACTACGGCATGCCAGGTGAAAGGTCAGACCTGACCACATCCAGACAGAGCAGCAGAGTTTAGAGACTACATGACCTCACAGCACGAGGACCACAATTTGGCAGGATCAGGAGAAAAAATAAAATAAAAATCAGTACACAGACACTAGCTGCGCTTCCATTGACCATGTAACTGCGCAAACTAATCACGGAAATAAATTTGCTTAATGGAAACACGGCAATTTAGGAAAAACTTTGAGAAAGTTTTGGTAAGCGGAAGGGGGGATTTTTTTTCCGGCTGTATCAAAATTGGTTTATTTTTCAAAATGGCAATTGAAACAGTTTTTTCACATCTCATGAGTCACATGATCAACAGCCAGATGTTACCACTGCCGGAAACGACAAAGAGGAAGATTGTCTTCCTCTTCGTCCACAGTGCAGACAAAGTGCAGCATCTTTTTTAATGACTTATTATGTAAACAAAATTATTCACATGTGATTTTAACTTAGTTTCTTATTTAATATATACACTGCCAATTGTGAAACTGTTTTTCAATACTAGCGGAATACCAATAAAGTTTTGGGCACATTTGAATGGAAATATAGCTAATAATTATGTTTCCATTTACTTTAAAATTGTTTAACTTGTTAAAAAAACAATAAATCTGTTTAACAGAACTTCAAAAAACCTAAATTTTCTATAAAAATGTTTTGCATTAGGATAACGTGATTTATAGGTTTTATCAAAATTAGTGTGTTTCACATTTTTCACATCGTGTGTCATGATAAACAACTGGACGTTACCACTGGTGGAAAAGACAAAGAAGACAACAGGAAGTAGTTGGAGGATTATGGTGCGGAAAGATCTTTTAATGACTTTTCGCATGAACAAACTTACTCACGTGTGATTTTAATTTAGTTTCTTATGTAATGGAAACACCGCAATGATTAAATTGTGTTTATTTCAACATTAGCGGAACGTCAACAAAGCTTTGCGCACATTTGTAATGAAAAGGCAGCTAGTCGGGGTTTTCATGAGAACATAAACTGACTTATTAACTCCTTCACACATGCATTTGCTCATGCAGTGGGTGGGTTGTGCTGCTGTGAAGAGGCAGTCTTAAGACACAAACGTCTCAGCATTTTTCTATAACGCAAACCATGCAGAATCTAAGTCTCTCATTCTGCTGTAGCACCTGAAACTGGTTGAAGTTTCCCCGACCCGAGCGACAGAGAATGCTGGTTGGCTTGTTTGGATCATGCCGTCACAGACACAACAACGCCAGAGAAAAAGCTGGACTGATGCCGAGACTTATGAATGAACATGTAGAGGAGCACTTGTTCTGCAAAGCAATGTTTCTCTCTGAATCTCATTCTTATGTAAACCAATTTCTAAAATACTGGAAAGTAATTTAGCAAAACAAAACAAAAAAAAACCCTAAAAGAAATATTCTTATTTAACTAAATAAGATGCCGTTAAACGTTTAAATAACATCTTTAATGATAGAAATATTGCATTTGCATGAAGCGCTCCTGCAGTTAGTTTTTTTTTTTTATGTTTCTTTTTTTTCCACAAATGGATTCATTTAAGATGGATGAAGTCCACGGCTTAACGGGTCTCAAATCTTCTACCTAATTTTTCCCAGCTGGCCTTTGGCTCTGGACAAAGGCTGCAGAGCGAAGTCGTCACCTATGACCACTCGGTTGGAATACATCTACACCCGGAGAGCAAATACAGGGGCAAGATGAAGAACACACAGGCAGAGAGGTTAGAAATCAAGCTCTTTCTCTCTCACACACATTACAGTCATGTTCAGACACAACAGCACGGAGACTGAAGCTACAAACGGCACACAGGACTGGAGAAGTTGGCTCATTTTCTTTTCTGAGAAACAAGCGGAGATGATAAATCATCTCCAGATGGACGAATCAATACGGAAAGAGAGCAGAGGTGACACTGTGTGCTTCTCAGTGCGCTCGTCTGTGATCAGATGGCAGTCATGCAGCGCAAACATAAACATGATAACGTTCCTGTCTAGAAGCAGGAAAAACAAGGCTAAAAATAAACTAAAACACAGATCAGATTTTGTATTTCTTCTGAATAAACTTACTTTTTAAGACTAATTGTATAATTGTTGCCAATTTTGTGCTGTGTGTAGTAATATAAATTATGTATTTATATACAGTAGGGGTGGCCATTTATTGTAATGTTTATCACTTATTGTGAAAAAGTTCCTAGAAGAAATTTTGATTTATTGTTGTTTTGATAAATGTCAATTAATAATGTTACAGAAAAAAATAAAACAGTACTGTCATTAATGTTTTTACTATTTTCTCTACAGTTTGTTCCACGAGGAACATAAATATTAATAAATTTAATATCATGCAGTTTAGTCATATAAATCACTATTATTTCAGTAAATGGTGTCCTTATTGTGTTGTAATAAATGCTGTCATGCACTCACCTAAGAAAACTTTCCTTTTCTGTTTTACTATAAGTTTTATCCTTATTACAATGTCACCACAAAATTTCGCCATAAAATTCTGAGTCCATATCGTCCATTTTACTACATAGTGCTGCAGAAAATTAAACATTACAGCAAAATCTTTCACATGAGGATAACTTGGCACAGATGTTCCCAGAGGAAACTGAAAGACTCAGAGACAAAGACAAAAGTTCATCCAAGAGCAAAAATAAGTAATATTTCATGTCAATAATCGCTTTAAAAGGCTCAAAAACAGCAGCCATTTTGAAAAATGGAGGTAATCTTGAGCTGGCTGGTGGAAAATATGAAAAACATAACAAGCTTTTTTGCCTGTTCCCACATCTGAAAGATTTTTAGATATTAGCCCAGAAACAAGCTGCACTGATACATCTATATATGGCAATAGAAGACATTTTAAAGAATACAAAGTGTCTTTTTTTCCTTTCTAGAGAAATTTCATTTAAATTCAGTAACATTTAGATGTGAATTTGTTCAAACCTTTAACAAAACATCCTGTAAAACTTTTTTCATTTGTAGCCAGCAGCAACATAAAAATGGTGCAGCTGATTTACAAACCCAACAAAATGCATCAATCATTTAGTAACGTTTAGGAAAAATAAATGAATTTAGAAAAATGTTGGTCTTGACAGCAAAGCGAACTGCTTTCCTGCACGAATCATCTGGCTGCTGGTAATTACCTGGCTCTTCTGTGTGCTGGTGGGACACAGGTGTCTGTAGAGCACCTTCCTCATCACTTCAGGACACAGGCAGGTGAGGACGATGATGACGATGGCGAACCAGGCCGAGCCGCAGGACAACAGCTGGACGAAGACAAAGTACATGTCCTGGGTGTGCAAGAACGGCCTGGAGGGGATTCAAACAGCACAAATGTTAAACTGGAATCACTTTTTGTTTTTTTAATAGTACAACTTCATTCAGCCCATCCAGGAAGTTGGGATACCAACTATTTATGCAAATTCGCTCATCATTTGCAGACTTTGTGCAGACTTAAAATCCCCGGTCATTGCAACCTTTCTACAAATCTGACCAAACACCTGGATGTTTTCTGTATTTCCTTCTTTTCTGACCAATCCCGTGAGATCCTTTCTAATGTAACTTCCTGTTTCAGGACGTTTCCTAGAGACCAAACCTGTAAGACGTGACGCTAAACAGCAACATTTACCATTTTTAGTTGTTAAAACCATTTTGAATCTGTTATTGTTTATAATGTTTTTCCACTAATGGGCTTTTTTGAGTTTGGATGCTAAAGTTAACGATTAATTTATCATTAAATTAGCTGATAAATTATTAATATCATAATTTATTGTTTTGATACATACAACAACTGTTATATGTATTGAAACATGCATATATACTATTTAATTGTAAATATAGTAAGTAGTTCCTTTAGATTACAGTATATGGATGAACAATTATTATTTCTTTAAGTTTCGCCAAAAGGGTAATAATAATTGTCCACAGTAACAAATTTTGCTGGACGAGAAATTGTGTCAAATTATGGTGATAAACGTTAATATTGTTCTGTTGGTACCGTTTTCAAGTAATATAATGCAAGAACACATTCTCAACCTTAAATTCTACCAAACATTTAAGACTGGAACCATTTTAAATATCCAAAATAAATAATCAGAACGACAAATAAAAAAGGATCATGAAGTTTCTGTAAACAAAATGATCCTTCAAAAAAAGGTTTTGTTGAGACTGAAAACTTTTATCACTCAAGTTTTGGTAGAAAAAGAGAAAAAATAAAAACATTAAATCCCGCAAATGGAAATTATTGAGCTTGTTTTAATTTATCATGTGATTATTTTATTCATTGCTTAATGCACAGGTGTCAAACTGCAGGCCTCGAGGGTCGCTGGCCTGTTGTTTCTAGATGAGCCACAGGATGAAAACACTGGAATGAAACGGCTTAATGACCTCCTCCTGGGGTAGCTCAGGTCTCCAGAGCCTTAATGAACTAATTATTCTATCCAGGTGCTGCAGCAGAGAAACATCTAAAAGTTGCAGGACGGCTTAATGTGACAGGCCAATTTGTATTGTAATAATAATTATATGCTTATATGATCATTTGAACAGTTTTATGTTTGGGCATCGTCTAAGTTCAATATTCAAATTATTCCACAGTTCGACTCGACTTACTGACATGCAGAAGTTTTGCCTGGTAGTTCTGAATCTGCATATTTTAAACTCTGATTCATCCCCTTGACTTAAACTCAAACTATTCTCGAATGTTTTGTGGTAACTGTTTATTTTAACTGACTTAATTTTGACTGTTAGTTGTTGATTTTTGGCTACAATAACGTCATGTAGGGACTGACTGACTGACTGCATCTTTTAAAACCAACAGAGCAGATGGGCAGACAGACTCGGAGGGATTTGACCTTTTCACTTACATAATGTTATTATGTCCTAACAGCAGAGCTAAATGACCAATACAGAGTCCATCAATAATGGCCCAATATGGTCGCGATGGCTCCCAGACGTCTGATCGGTCCAGACTGGCTCATGTGGTTTAAACTGGTTTTACTGGTTCAGCCAGGTGGCAGATAATTAACCAGGATTAAATCTGAGCTTCCGAGACGCCGGTGTAAAAATAAACAAAAGTTTTCCTTATTACAGCACAAAGAACGATAAAATTTACTGTTAAAACGTTGGCCAGAGGAAAAATGCTGCCAAATAACTTTTAATTACTTTATAAAAGTTATTAAATTTCCTGCCAGCTGGAAAAAAAGGTTAAAAAAAAGAGAGATCTGGACCAAATGGACCAAGTAGGTAAAACCAACTGGCATGTGGCAGTAAATGTAGGAACTTGCTTTAAGTAAATATTTCCTTAATATTGATAAAAAATAGTAGCTCAATTGGCAGATTGTTTTATTTACAACATGAGAAAAATGTCTTGCTATAAGTTGAACTATCACCTTCTGAAAATCAACATTAAGAAATCATTTACATAAAACAAGCTCCTCCATCTTGTAAACAAAAGTTGCTTGTAAGTTAATACTGAAGTATTTTTGCACCAGAAAACAGACAAAAGTACTTTTGTTTTTTTGTTTTTTTTGCAGCATGCGCTCTTCCGCTTTCCTCAAGTCTGTTATTGTTCTCAACTGAAATAAGTAACAAAAAATCCGCTCAGACTTTGACCTTGAATGGCTATAAAATAAAAATAATAATAATAAAAAAATTATTTGAAGGAATACTAAAATACTTTTCCTGAGCTGATGAGACCAACTCAACTTTTTAAAATCAAAAAGATTTGAAAACTTAACAATAAATATGAGCCATTTTTAAGAATATTCTCACCAGATGATGCCTCCGTAAAAGAGAGAGAAGATGAAATAGAAAGCGATTGAGCCCCACGTCACAAAATGGTTCATCCAGGTCCAGAACTGAGTCTCCAAGGCAAGCTGGAAAAATAAATCAATTTAAAAAACGTTCGGGGGAAATCTGCTGCTGTGCTATAAAAGAGACCTTGGTCCCCAACAACCCATTACAAATTATCTGCTGGAGTTAATGGCCGCTGACATCATCCTCCTCTCCACATACTTTATCTCAAATAGCCCATCTGTCTCCACAGGTTACTAAGCTAAGAGACAGTGATGATAATTCAGACCAAAGTAAACAAACTGCAGGAGTAAAAACTTCCTTAAACTGGTTATGAATTCACACTGTAAACCGTGAATTGCGTTGCGTTTACCTTTAGCGTGACGGTGATGACCATGACAGTAAAGACCAGCGTCCCAAACGTCCAGTTCCCAAACATCTGCAAGAAGCGACAGGTTGTGATGTCAGCAGTCAGCTTCAGTTTGTCTTCAGCTCAATAAACTTTATGATCAGAAAGAAACAGAAGCTCAGCCCACATGCACAGTCTTCGTTAGTGGTGGAATATCTGATAAGTTTACAGCCTCTTCTGTTTATTTAGATCACAGGTGCAGTTAATTTAACTTAAAGTAATATTTTAGAAAAATTAAAATAAAAACGTGTGGTGTGGTGACAGGGAGGAAAATGTGAGCGGATCCACTGTTTAGATTTGGATATTTAGAAGAAAGAAAAATCTTCTTGATGGCGTAAAACGTTTCAGTCCAGTGTTCAGTTTATGCTTTTTGTGCCATAATTTTCAGCTTAAACAGCCAAAGACCATTAATGTTCTGTAAAAGGTTTTTCTCAGTTACAAATTGATTTTTAGGAGTGCACAGATTAATCAGAGTCGGCCAATATTTACACAAGAAATCAATCTAATTCACTGATCTCATCTTCCTCCACAAAGGTCTGAAGATCAGCCGCTGTCTGAGAATCACTGTTGCCGTTTTAGTGACCACAAAAAACAAACAACAACAAAAAATCATTAGCTGGAATTGGAATTGGTAGGTCAGACTTTTTGAAAACTGCTGATCGGCCAGAAAACTGCAATTGGTGCACTCCAATCTTTTTTTATAAGATTAAAGTTATGGCTTATTTTTATTTAAAGTGCATTGATCAAAAATCAGTTTTAAGAAATTATGCATGCACTTAACTTGTGTTGCTTGTAATTAACATGTTAAATTATCCGTACTCCTTGAACCTTTTAATTGTTTGTCAAACTACAAACAAACTACCTGGTATTTTATAGGGACTTTATGTGTAAAACCAAAACAAAGTACCGTATAAATGCCAAGCTTAAAGGATACATGGTGTGTCATTTCATTTCAGTAACGATAACAAAGGTGACCCATTATGCTTCCTTGAACATATTAGGAAAGGTCTAAGGCCGACACAAAACATGTCATTACATTGTTTTGCAGAACATCATTCTTCAATAATGACAGTTTAGTTGTTTTAGGGCCACACCCCCCAAACTCAATGTTTACACTTGCACATGAAATGGCTGCAAACAGATGCACAATTATGCAACCGTAAATCTTAGAAAAGCAGAAGTAGGGCCTCCTACACAACCAACAGGAATGAAGCAAGTGGCTTCTGGTTGGCGAGTCAACAACAAAACACTCGTCTTTCCCAGCAGCCATTGTACAGACCATACAGTGTTAAAACCGGCTGATCAAACTGCTCGGGTTGCTAGGTGATGGGCTAGGTTCCGCTCGGGTTGCTAGGTAACTATGCAGTTACCTAGCACCCAGATACTAAAAAAACCAATTATTCTGAAAAAAAAGAAAGAAGATTTTTGGGCGTTTGGGATTGGGTTGTTTTTAGAAGCAGTTAACATCCAAATGTAAATATAGAAATACGCAAAAAATAAATTTTGCATAATAGGTCTCCTTTAAAATATTTGCAGATGTAAAATCTTAAATTTTTTTTCCACTTCACAAACATACGCTACTTTGTGTTGGTCGATCGCAAAAATTTGAAGTCAATAAACTGAAGCTTGCAAAAGTAATGCAACAGAATTTGCACAGAATTAATGAGAAATTGAGTTCTTTAGCACAGAAATGCAACTGAATCCATACTGAAGAGAATTATTGACAACATTTAAAGAGTAAACGGGATGTTGATGAATCCTCAAGTCCTCCTATTAACCTCCCAAGGACATGCATTCAACTGTAGAGCAGACTCTTACCAGCTGCCTGTTAGCTCGCAACATCTGAAGACATGCACAGCAAGAAGGCAGAAGGAAAAAAGCGTAATCAACAAAAGATGGAAGGAGAGACAACCAACAGGGAATAATCAAAGTGAGGGCATTCAGAAACAGCAAACTACCAACTGAAAGAAAGATGGAGAGAAATGACGCGGGGGAAAAAAGAGAGAATGAACAAACTGTCGAATAAAACAGGGAAGAAATAGAGAGATAGAAAACAGCAACATCAAGTCAACAGTTGTGAAATAGCAGCAGGTTATTTCTACATCCAATAATAATAATAATAATAATAATAATAATAGCACTGAAAGCACACAAACACAAATATCCGAGCTGAATTTATCACCAAGGATTTATGGCTTGAACTACTGTTTTCCAGCTTAATAGAAGCAGCTGTGGAGCGCGTTGCTGGCAAACAGACCTGTCCGTTGCTCATGAGTGAGGTGTCCTCCCCCATCAGGATGTAGGAGCCAAAGAAAAACACAAAAGCGTGAGTGAAGCCCAACACCGTCCAGTACAGGAACGTCCGGAACGACAGCAGAGAGTTCTTGCTGATGTCTCTGTGGGAGACGAACAAACAGCAACTTTATTCCCCATCGAGCTTCATGTGCACTGCAAAACAGAAAATCTTACCAAGTATTTCTGTAGTTTCTAGTGAAAATATCTTGGTACAGTAAACTACAAGCAACTTTCTAGCAAGACATAGGAGTTTTAATTCAATAATTCCTCAATATTGATGTAAAAATACTAGTTCCATTGGCAGATTATTTCACTTCTAACATGAAATTTTCCCAGTGTTATAAGTGAAACTTTTTGATCAATATTAAAGACTTAGTGACTCAAAACAAACTCCTGAATCTTGCTGCAAATTTACTTGCAAGTTAGTTTTGTTTTGTTTTCAGTGTACTAAGATATTTCCACCAGAAACTGAATTGGGTTAGTGCTCTTTAACAGCAAAAACACAAAATCTTACCAAGTCCAGTCTAGTGCAAATATTTTAATACACTTAAATTAAGACAAATTTAACTTACAAGTAACTTTTCAGAAAGATGAAGCAGCTTGTTTTAGGTTAATAATTCTTTAATATTTGTACTGGTTCCACTGGCAGATTTTTTCTCATTCGACGGCACTGCACCGTTACCTAGCAACCCCAGCCTGTCTCCTAGCAACCGAGTTCTAGTTCCACTGGCAGACTGTTTCACTTAACAAAACATTTTTCCCATGTTATAAGTAAAACCTTTTCATCAATATTAAGAAATTGACTTAAAACAAAATATTATGTCTTGCTGAAAAGTTACTATTGAGTTAGTTTTGTCTTATTTCAAGTGTACCAAGATATTTGCACTGGAAACTAGAGTAAAAATACTTGGTAACATTTCTGTTTTTGCAGTGCATCTCCCACTTGACTTTGTTTATATTACATTTTGTAGTTTATTTTTCTTAAAAAACAGCTGTCAGCGAGTAATGCTCTATGTAGACACAGGGCCTCACCTGTAGAGGCCAGGTTTAGTCTGCAGGATGTCGGGGTGGATCAGCTGCTCAAACAGGCTGTACACCAGGATGGGCAGCGAGGTGAAGCAGATGTTGTACAGTGTCAGGTAAACACTGTCATACAGAGTCTGGATGGGGCACAGATCATTTCAACAGCAGATTATTAGACAAGCAGGGCGACTAACTGTACACACACACCGTCTGGGTGGATGGGGAAAGTACTGGAGCTAATAAAAACAAACATTTATGAAGGTGTATGCACCTCCTAAAGAAAGGAAGGACATTATGATGTGATCTTTGGATCTGGTGGACTCGGTTCGATTGGAGACCGAAATCGCAACATTTGTTAAGTTTTTCAGCTGTTGTGGTTCGATTTCACTCTGCAGTCAAACAAAATAAATCTCCTGCAAAACCTGTTCCTCTCCTCGCCTGTGGGGGCGCTGCACAAAAAACACTGAAGGAAAAGATATGGAAACCTCTGAAGAAAACACTGAGGAAGAAAAACACTCCTTCACAAAATGTAACAAAAATTGAGTAGTGACAGATTTCAGCAGTTGTAGGATTTCTCCCGCTAAAGTTAGACTCAAGTGTTTGTTTTGGTTGAATTTACCCAGGATGCCGTGCGCTGTAGTCCAGCAGACTGGAAAATGACTGGTCTTCACATAAGTAGGTCTCTCACAATAATTTTGCTGGATGATAAACTGTCCCAGAAATTATCACAATAAACAATAATACTGTTTTTTTGAGACCATATTCAACTAATCAATAATAATAATGGCTGATTAATAAAATTAATGCAAGTATACTATTCAAAAATAAAAATAAAAAAAATTTCTAAAGAACATTTGAAGTGGACATTTTAAATATCCAAAATAACAATAAATAAAATGGATTATGAAGTCTCTGTAGCCAAAATATCATTTTAAAAAAGTAATGATCATTCTGCTTAGACGAGGAAAACAGGCAAAAGAGGCAGGAAGTGCAAACCAAGTACCTCAAAATGGCGGTTTTTCAAAAATAAATGGGAGCATCGCTTTACTAAAAAAACCATTGAGCTCATTTTAATTGATCATGTGATTGACTGATTTATGGCGACACGCATGAATTCGAACCGTGTCAGAGTTCACTTCAACTGAACCGAGGTTTGTAGGCGGACCAAAGTTTGATTCACTCTTCCTCAAACTTTTAGACAAACCAACTAGAGTTTGATTAAAGCAAACTTAACAGGGCTGGTGTGAATGGAGCCTTACGTACTTTAAAAATTAGGAAAAATAAACTAGATGTCAATGGAAATATAGTTAGAAACAGAAGAGTAAATACTTACTTGTTGTGAAAACAAGCAGAAGAACTGGTATAAAAACTGTGGCGTAATAAAACACACATTCTAGAAAAAACAGAGTGAAAAATCATATTCAGACATACTGGAGAGAAAACAGATTATTATAAATGTTTTTAATTTAGAGCCACTAAAATGGAAGCAGGGGGAACAGTGTTGGTAAATCCTACCTTGTAGAAAAAGTACTGTACAAGAGTAGCAATTCGAATGTAGTAGAAGTGGCCGTGGACCAGCAGGAGTTTGGCCAGGAACCTGAACCTGGCGATTGCATAGTCACTGTTTCTCACGGCCTGACGACCCTCCTTTCCCATGATGCCTGGGGGTTTGGGCAGGAACAGCTCAGACGTCTACAGTACAGCTTCAGGTCGGGCTTCTGGTTTAGGTGTGTGTGTGTGTGTGTGTGTGTGTGTGTTTACCTATGCCTACGTGAGCTTCCTGTATCATACTGACGTCATTGGCTCCGTCCCCAACAGCTAATGTTATTGGTTTCTCTGGAGAAGTCTTTAGCAGACGAACAACCTGAAAAAAAAAAAAAAAAAAAAGTAAAACATTTGCCTAACCCTTATATTTTGTTATAGAATTGAACTGAATTAAAAGTTCAAATAAACAAAAGCTGTAAGACAAGATGGCCGCCCTGACATCACTCTGAACTACGAAAACCCAAGGGATCAATTAGTGAAAAAAAAACAAAAACTTATTTAATAAACATTTAATTCAATTAAAATCTATTTATCATCCATTTTTTACATTGAACAAAGTTAACACAGCAGTTCCTGTTTTACAATGTTGCTGTTTTTTTTTTCTTTAAACAGAAAAAAAACTAACAATATGAGATTAGAACAAGTTTCAGCAACAAGTGGCTCCAGAAAACATGATGAGATTCACCAATTTAAGCTGCAGAACATTTGAGTCAGTGAGACTAACGTGTAATTTAGCCATAATTCATAATCTGAGTTAATCTGGAGTTTCTTCCTGCAGCTCGGGGAAGTCTCTGTTTACCTTTGCTTTTTGCAGCGGGGCCATGCGGCAGCAGAGAACAGCTGAGCAGTTTTTACACACTTCCATAAATAGCTTCTCATGTTCCCTCAATGCTAACGACAGACTAGCGCCGTCGACCACCAAGCCGTGCTGGATGACGTGGTCTTCATTAATCCTGCAGACGAAGACGAGGAAGACAGCGGCACACACGAAGCAGGACAGGAAGTGAGTCAGAAATATTGATATGCTGGATTCTACTGTTCACTCATCAGAAAATAATATTTTAATACCGAATGTTATTCCTGTTCATCACCAAGTTGGAACTGCAGACATTTTGTGCATTTTGGGTCTTGGAACTCGGGCTGCGTGATGCAGCTCAAGAAATAAATCTCACATTTCTTCCCAATCTGAATACAATTTTTATGTTTTTCTTTTTTCTTTTGGAAACAAGAAATTATTAAAAATATTTTTTAAAAAGTGGTTTTAATTTTAATCATCCTTTTAGGGCAACAAGAATTTTTGTTTAATTATGAGAATAAATTCATAAAATTAGCAAAGAAAATACACAATTTTAACAGAAAAAATGTGATAAAAGTTGTTTTAATGAGATAAAAGTTTAGACTTATCAGTATTTGATGAGATCAGTCCTCAAAATAGACAATTTTGTTTAATTATTTTAAAGTCCTGCTACTGACGTGTTAAAAGTCTAAATATTTTTCTAAGTATTACTCATTTAAATTTTTTTTGTGTTCCAGTTCTTATGAAGTTACAACTTTATTGTGGTAATTCTGACTTTATTCTTATGCTATTTAGAGTTTTTTGTCATATGACTTTATTCTTATTTTACTATGATTGCATTTTTGTGACGTTTTGACTTCATATTTTACCCTGGCCCTAATATTCCATCATAGAGACACGAGTTAAAATGTTTCGAAAAAACAGAAGCGGTAAAACAAACAAAGATGGCCGCCCTAGCATCACTCTGAACTATGAAACCCACGGAGCGCATTGGTGAAAAAAAACAAACAAACAAAGAAACAAACAAGATTTTCAAAAAATTAAACCTTCAAAAACCAAAAATTCAATCAACTGATCCAATTGATTTATCGCTCAGCTCTAATTGAAATTACTAGAAAAAAAGCAGTTAGTTACAGCTTAGCTTGTTAAATAAAATCCCCAACAGGAGGCATGAAATTAGTGTTGTCATTGTAAAATTACCTATGTAATCTCCTTCAAACCTGATTAAAAAACATAAAAACCTGCCTGTATTTCTGATTTACTAAAATAATAAACAATAATAATAGTAGAAGGAAATGCAGGCACCTTCTTGCCAGCCGGCGGAGCTGCTCTGCACACTCGTTGTCGGAGCGCTGCTCCAGAAGCTCCAGGATGTTCATGGTTCGGTGGAAATGGCCGCACGACAAGCTGACGCTGACCGCCGTCTCGTGTTTGTCCCCCGTCAGCACCCATACTTTGATTCCCGCCAGACGCAGGACTTCGATCGTCTCCGGGACTTTGTCTTGCAGCCTGAGCGGCACAAGGAGGAGAACGTGTTCAGCGTACATCGCGCAGGGACTTTGTGCACTTTCCAAACATTTTCAAATCGAGTTTTCAAACTTTTCCAGCAACACACTTTGGGGATTTAAAAACAAAACAAATGAACTAAAGAACACGGGTTCCGTTCACAATAATATATCATTTACTACTGTGAAATCTTGTTATAGAACTTTGCATTTTACAGCAGCAACAATACAGACTAAAATATAAGAATTTCATGTTTTTAAATGTTTTTCTTACACACATCTCAAACACCTGACTATCAAGACAAAAGTAACTGACAAGTAACTTTTCAGGAGTTTTTAGAAAAAATTAAATCATGCAAACGGACGTTATTGCACTCGTTTTAATTTATGTGATTAATTGATTTATTGCGAAAGGCCCAATTACAAACAACTTTTCAGCAAGAAACAGAAGCTTGTTCTCCGTAAATAATTGCTCAACAATAATGGAAAAGTTCAAGACCCGCTGGCATTTTTTCCCCCACTTATAACAAAATGTTTCCAGAATTTTCAAGGATTTCAAGCCGCTGTGTGAATCCTGTACAGAATATTCCTCATGTGAGGAAAAAGCCAAGAGACGTTCAGTTCCTCTACAACTCACTAATGTTCCTTGAGGGAATAAGGACACTTTCTATTACACGCAGAGACTTTTCATATCAGCCGCTGTTTTTTTATTTTTCAAATTAGCCTGAAAACTGAAGGAAATATTAGTCATGACTTTCATAACATAAGAGCCTTTGATGGTGACCGAGAGAGACCGGGAAGAGAGAGCAGAGATAAACAAAGTGTGAAGAGCTGAGGCTTAGGAGCAGATGGTGAGTGGATACACACACAAACCCACACACACACACACACACACACACACACACACACACACACACACACACACACACACACACACACACACACACGCACACACACACGCACACACACACACAGCAGCAGTTACATCCAGACAGTGATTAGAAACTGTATAATAGGTGTTAATAAGTCAACTTCAATCAAGTGTCTGGAGTTTTTAATCATACCAGGTTTCATACTGGAATCACGCTGATCTGTTTGGTGTTGTGACTTTTCCTAATTATATAAAGTGAGGTTAAAGTGCAGCCAGGCCAACTGGGATCACTGCAAGGCTTTTATGGGATCAAAGGTCGGCTGAAACGGGAAAACTCTGATTTATAATGAGAGGAACCAAAATTTAAGAGCAAATTTATTAAGATGTGTTCAGTCTGGTGTTGAATTTTCAAGAAAATATACGTTCAAGTCCTGATCTCTGGCTGATTAACTGGCAAATTTCTAATCAGATTGCCAAGATCAGTTTTATTAAACTCGATCCTTTTCATTTCTGTTGAATGGGATATTTATGTTCACTGTAAAATGTGTTTGCAGCAGCAGCAACACTGTTTGGAATCAGGTTGAAAATCTCCGTACTTGTCTTCGACGCCAGTCGCTCCCAGGAGGTGCAGATTGTTTTCGATGAAGGTGAAAGCTTGCTGCAGTTTCTCCTCACGCCGCTGCAGAGCCGTGCGAGCCAACATCAGCCGCTTGTTCACAACGATGTACTCCTCCGGACTGAAGTGGCGGCAAGCGATAACGAGGGTACGCAAACCTTTCTGCAGCCGAACAAAGAGACGAATGAAAACAGGTTAGATAGAGAGTAAAAAGAACAAAGGCACGTATTTATTTTTAAACATGAATTAAGACGGTAAGGTTGCTCCACGTCAAAGGGCAAAAATCAAGTGAAGGAGATGCAGATGAGACGTGATTCATAACGGAGGAGAAAAGAGGAGAAAAATTCTCAAATTATCACAGCTTGGGTTTAATTCAGCGAAGCGCCTGAAGGCTTGATGATCACAACTCAACCCAGAAAGGGATCTGATCACATCTGATGATATGATGTGGAAGACCGACGTGTGTGTGTGTGTGTGTGTGTGTGTGTGTGTGTGAGAAGAGCGCCAGAGCATAAATTAAAGACTGTATCATCTCTAAACGCCAGGCTTACACACAGAAACAACAGAGGCCCGACTCAACAGTCAAATATTCACATTCGAGTTTAAAGGTTTAAAAGACTCAGAAATAAAAATCTTTAGATTTTAAGTGTGTGATTTTGAAACATTTACTTTCATAAAAGATAATAAAGTGAGTGGATAATTGTTATACTCCAACGTTGCTCATATGGGAATGAAACGATAAAGCGGATTAATCATGTTGAATTGATTGATTGAATTTAGTAAGCGATTAATCATTGATTGGAGATTTAAAAAAAGGCCATTTGCAGAGAGAATAATAAACTCAGAGCAACAATTAAGACAAAAAAGAAGACATTTTTAAAACAACTTTGTAAAGTTCTATCAAAAACTTCACTCACTTAAAAAAAAGATTACAGTGAATCACCGTTAATCAAAATAATCAACAGATTATTAGACTAATCAATACACTGCATCGATGTGAAATGAAGCAGAAAGAGCTTTTCACATGTTGTTAAAATTATTTTTAGCTGCAGATGCATCCACTAAATTAATTTTAGACAATAAAATGTTTATTTTCTCACTTAAAAAAATGAACTGAAGTATTTAATGAAATATTTTAATGTATTTCTAATATTGTATTTAAAAAAGCCTTAAATAAAAATCTGTCAAATCTGCCTTTTGCTTTTATCGATTAATCGATTAATCGCTAGTTTTTAGTTGCAGCCCAGGACAAACACAGACATGTCAGTTGAATGAGAAAGATAATTTCCCACCAAAGCAAACTCGTCCACATGCAGCCTGGTTTTTTCAATCTCTCCAGTCGTGGCGAAAGGCAAGATGGCCGACTCTGCACCCTTTGTGAAAATCACTTTCCCTCCTTGAAGGGAAACAAAAAAAGACAAAAACACATTTATGAACACATTACGCTGCCTGGTCTGTTATTTTCCTGTCTCCTTAACGGTTTGTGGCTGAAGCAGGTTAACGTTACCTGAGGGAGTCTGCAGTATGACGCTCATCCTCCTGCGGTTTGGATCAAACTCCAACACATGGAGCAGTTTATACCTGAGGCAGAGAAACGGGATGTTACTGACGATATCTGGCCAAAAACAGAAAATAATAATAAATTATTCTGACGATTAATCGAATACGTAAAAAAGGCACATGCTGCAAATTTTTCATTTAACCACTTAAACCTGTTTGTGTAATATTAGAAATACATTAAAAGATAGAAATAAAGCAACCAATAAACATATTATTGACTAAAATCCAATAAAAAAACAATTCCTTTAGATTTGTTTTACAGAATTTAAAATGACTGAAGTTAAACTTCTGGGTACAACATACTCAACAACAAATGTTTTTTATTGTATCTAAAATACTAAATATAAATGTTTCTGTGCAGTTTTCACTTAATTACTGCTCTGACACGTTATCTCAGCAAAAGGCCTTTTTTGAGTCTATTCTCAAGTTAACGATTAATCAATTAATAAATTAGTTGGCGGTCAGTTTCAGATCTACAACATAAAAAATTATAATCCTAAAAACTGTAAATTTAGATCAGATCAAAATTTAAAACTGAAAATATTGATCTGTATGATTTAATTGCCTTTTTTCCCGTGAGACGACGTGTGTTGTGAATTGGTGCAAAACAATTAAACCGAATTGATCCGTTTTGATCGGCTGTGAGGTTGAGATGTCGGCTTACTTTTCAGATTTCCCAAATGTATTTATTTCCATGGTGTCCCCGTTGCAGCCTGTGAACGTCACGCCAATCCTGAAAAGGAGGCAGTAAAACTTAATCTGAGACTCATTAACAGACAGAAGTGTTTGAAGTATCCCAATCAGGAGGAACAATGCTGCAGTTTCTGGCCTTTAAGTTAAAAAAGGAAGAAAAAAAAAGCATATCCATGATTATCCCAAATAAATGTCAACAATTTCAAATGTCAGTAAATTAATTATAAAATTATTGCACGCCTGCTTTCATGTGACTGGAAGTACTTTAAAGGTTTCAGAAGTGGCCTAGCCAAAGTCCTAAAAGATAAAAAATAGGGTGATGACAAGGAGGCTTTTCACCCTCAAAGATCTGAAGCTCTTTACAAAATATTGAAAACACAAGAAAAGAAAAAAACAGTTTTGATTCCTGTAGTACCAATAAACATTTTACGAAACGTTATTTATTTATATGTTTCTGCCGCAGGCCGGCTGCTCGGGTCTCCAGACTCTCCAACAAATTACTGCCAGCATTAAATTTCTGTGGCACCAACATGAAGAAGTGACTGAACACCAGGCTGCGGTAAAAGCTCCAGTCTCTGCTTGTATCCAACACATTTAAAAAAACGGCAGGCATAAGATGAAGTTTGGCTTCATGTCAAAGGTTAAGAGTCACATATTTCATTTCAGGCCGTTAAATAAAGACATCGTGTGTTTTAGTCGACTAGCCTGAGCAGCATAGCTGCTTCATTTAAAGGCCAGGAAAGGGAACTATAATGAAACTAAACATTTTTCAAACGCATTATGGTAATAAATATAAAGCCGGGTTATATTTTTAAGCAGCACTGTGAATGTTGCAGGCACATATTTTATCACAATAAATTTTATAGCACAATCAGGTAACTGTCAGTTTTTACAGAAATGCTATAAATGCCAAACAGGACTTAAGGGTAACATCTTATCCTTCGTTCAACAGGTTAGGATCGGTTATGGGCTAAACATGTTCATTACATACTTTGCATAATATTTTTTTAGTTTGATCTTTTAGAATAAATTGTTTTACAGAGTCTTGTTACTTTAAATCCTAATAATCTGAAGCAGGCCACGCCCCCCAACTGTACGTTTACACTCGCACCTGAAAATGGCCGCAAACACGTGCAATTATACAGCCTTTTCTTTGAAAAGTAGAGGTGGAGCCTGCTGCACAACCAACAAGAATGCAGCAACTGGTTTCTGGATGGTAAGTCAACAATAAAACTCTTGTTCTTCTCCAGCAGCCAAAAGTGGTTGGGCTCAGCTTGTGTTGCTAGGTGACGTGCTTGGCTTAGCCGGGGTTGCTAGGTAACGGCGAAGTGCCAGTGGAATGTGACTTAACATTTGAGAGGATTTTGAAACGAAAAAAAAACAAAACATTAACTTATTGCCAGAAAATGGTTTTTAAGCTTGGGATGTTTACAGCAGATGTAGAAAAACAAAAACATGCACAATGTGAACAGAAATTTGCCTTAAAATTGGCCTCTGTCTCTTTGAGAAGCTCCTACTCTTTCTGACACTTTCAGTGCGTCTTTATGCCGTTTAAAACAGTTCTGAGGAACGTTTCAATGAGAAATGGTTCTCAGCAGATGCACAGTTCTATCAGATGTTTGCTAACTGCTGCTGCCACTAGTCTGGAGGAGCCAATTGGGGTAGTTGTATGGGACAGCTGCTTTGTGAGACAGAAGCTCAAACAAAGTTGATTTTACATATTATTCTCCCCTGTAAGGCAGTAAATATCCGAACAAAGATTAGTTTAAAGTTGTTCACCTCTTCGTTGCCTCGACCAACGCCTTCTCATCCGGCGAGGAGGCGTAGTACTCCATGTGGCTGAAGGAGAAACTGTTGGTGTGGGAGAACGGATCCCCTCCCAGCCAGGACTCTGACTGGTTGTAGCTGATTTGGACGGTGTGACACAGTGACACGGCCTTGAGGAATAATAACTCCTCACTTATCTGGACGGAAACATAGTGGAGAAAAAGGGACAGATTTCACATCTTGTTCTGTAACTTGTGCAGAACAAGCAGATTACTTTAGTGCAAATTAATCAGCCATGATGGGGAACCAGAATCTGAATAAACAATGTGTTGGCTAAATTATATTTAAATCACTGATTCAGAAAAAAAAAACGACATATACACAAAAAGAATGGAGAATAAATCAGTTAACAGCATTTAAAGCTACAACATTCTGATATGGATTAAGAGCTAGAAACAAAGATTTTATTCATGTCAGACCCGATTTTTCTATTTTTATTTTCCGCTTTCTTTTCAAAAAACAAAAATATTTTAAAAAATGCAGATTTTACTTCTCTAACTTGTATCAGGACCAGGTTACAATACTTTTGTTTATTTAGGAGATAATAAATTAGGATGACGTTCCTTTGTCAGATTAAGTGCATCTCTCGAAAATAACCAGTGAGCAGATTTTAAATATAATTTTTATTATGCTCATATTTCTGCAATAAAAATGTCCTAATTCTAAAAATTATACCTTAACCTAATTATCATTATGAAAAAAGTCTTAAAAGAATCATCTCAATGACTTGAGTTACTGAAATAAATTAACTTTCTCCATAATATTCTGATTCATTGAATGAGACTAAATGAAAACAGAGAGAAATCTGGATGCTTTAGTACAGAGAGAAGGAAAATTCTGCCTTGAAGAAATCAGTTTTCATATTTTCACTTGAGCTATAAAAACAGTTGTGTGCAGCGGTTATTGATGTGAATTACCAGCTGAGGTGCAGAACCGCCTGGCGAATCCCCCGTCATCCCCTCTGGTAACAGTCTGCCGTTTATCTCCCGGTACTTGATGCCGTTTATCGAACACTCGCGGAACCGCATTTCATTTTCTGTTAGCGTACCCGTCTTGTCTGTAAACAAATATTCAACCTGCAGGGAGGAAAAAAACAAAAATCACAATAAATTATCCTTAGGAATCCGTTTTATTTATGGTTTCAGTTGTTTTTACTTCCTTGTTATTTATTGTTTTTGGTTGTTGTGTTTTATTTTGGACATTTAAAACGTGTGGTGCGTTCTGTATGAGAGCACGAACTTGCATTACTATTACACCATTATTATCATTATCTTACTTGAAAATTAAGTCAAACTGACAAAATCATTGTTTGATTTCAGGATCAATTTAGCAGCTGCAAAATAAACAATCATAACCGGCCAAACGATGAAGCCCTTTTATGGGAGGATTGCTTGTTGGAGTTTCCTGCAACAGTTAAATAATCTTGTTTTTTCAACAGATTATTTTTGGTCAAGTTTCTAATGTAAATGTTTTAGTAGACTTGAGATAAATTAAAACTAACTTAGAAGTAACTTTTCAGCAAGATATAGGAGCTTTTTTTAAGTTAATAATTCCCTAATTTTGATGAAAAACTGTTAATTCAATTGGTAAATTATTTCACTTGTAACACAGCATTTTTTTTTTGTTTCAAATTAAATAATCCAATAAAATTAGCAGTAAACAGCTAATTTCATTGAACATGCTAACATATAATCTGCAACAAACTCAGATTATTTCCTTTGGTTCAACATTTTTCCTTTACTAAAAAGTTAAATTTAAGATGTGTGTGAAAAGCTGAAGCTGTCCTGTAATTCTCTACAATGTTTTGGTTTAAAAGAAACTAAATGTAAAAATAAATTAGTGATGGACTGGAAAATATTGGCGTCAGCTCATATTAACATTCAGATCCTGGGATCCTGGATGGAAACATTTCTAAATTTAATCTTTTTCTTTTTCATACCTGTCCCAACTCCTCATTGAGGTCAGACGTGTTGACCTGAGCTTTCTGGTTACTCTCCTCGTGGTACAGGTCCATATCCCAGCCAATGAAAAACGAGCCCAGAAACTTCTGCATCTCCACGGTAACGTAGAGCGAGATGGGAATGATGAAGTTATAGAGAACCAGGAACGCCAGGAAGTCTGAGATGAACTGAAGGATCTGGAGAAGGACAAGAGAAAATTTAATTTGTTAGAAACATGATAAAAAGACGCACTGAGAAAAAAAACAAAAAAGAAACCAAAACTAAAGAATAAAGGAAGAAGAAAATAGAAAATGAAAACAAAATAAAGAGAAAAGACAGAAAGGAAAGTCACAGAAAAACAAAAGAAATAAGAAACAGAAAAAACTAAAAAGTTAAAAATAAAGAAAAAAGAAAATGAAATTAAAAAAATGAGAAAACAAAAAGAGAAAAAGAAAAGAAAAGAAAGAACTACAGAAAATAACTAAAGAAACAAATAAAAAACAAAAAGGAAAGAAAAAAGAAAATCCCTGATAATTCCCAATATGAAGTTAATTACTGTTTGTGAGGAGCGAAAAAAGAAAACTGATTATGAGACAACCGCAACAAAAATCAACTTTATACAATCAAACTTGAATAAAATACAATTATTTCTAAAAGAAAACAAAAATACTTTGGAGTGTAATCTGAAATCAATAAATTAAAAATTATGATTGTCTGAATATTGGGTCTTCCACAAGCAGAGACGGTTTTATACTTTATCATCACTGAATCTGCTCTGTGTGCTGGGAGGTTTGATCACATCTAATCAGAATTAAAACAGGTCTGGTGTGTTTTGGTGACACAAGTGGAGAATGTGAAACTAGAGGCGTTCTGTGGTTGGTCAGACTGACCGGGCTGCTGTTTCTCTCCTGCTCGGTCTTCTGGTTGTAGAAAGGCTCGTTCCACTTGTTTTCGGACTGCCAGGCGTACTTCAGGATGGTGCTGAGGATCGCCTCCGACAGCAGGATGACCAGGTAGATGATCAGGAAGGAGTTCATCGACCTGCCAGGGAACAGCGGTTTCAGTGTTTACCAGGCCTCCAACAGAAACACTTCCCCAGTCAGCCAGGAAGAAAGAAAGCGCCATACTTCTCCACAGCTGAGCGTTTCTGGGACTTGCACTTGTAGTTGAGCGCCATCTTGGATTCCATCCCCGTATAAACGGCCACACCTGCAACAGCACAACAGGTCCAGGTCATTACACCAACAAAACGGTCAAAAAACACCAGATAACATCGCTCACATAATAAGAGTGTCATATCAGTCGATATTGATAAGTATTGCTTTGTTTTAAATATCTGAAATATTTCCTAATTTGACCTCCCAGTTTTCTCTCCACTGGGTTGTTTTTTTATTTAAAGCAGTTAGGAGGCGCTGTGGAGAAACCTGAAGCTGCTGCTGCGCTAGTTACTCAGCAGGCCGTTGCTAGGTAACCAGAGTTAGGGGGAACTTGAAGCTGCTTCTTACCCAGCATGTTGTTGCTAGGCAACCAAAGAGGGAGTGAAGCCACCAGAATAGCTTAGCCAGCTGTGAGAGGTTGAGCTGCTAAAGTCTTTCTTCTGCCATCAGTGAATATTCTATACATTGAATTTTCTTTCAGACATATTATTTACTGATGTTGATCATATAGAAAGTTATTTATTTCTCCTTCTCTTTTCTGGGACAATGTATTTTGTTTTACTCACCAAATATTTCTTTGGTATTTTTCAACCTGGCCCCTCGCAGCAGCAGGTTCTCTGGACCCAACGGTCTAAAAACGAAAGAAAGCAGAGTAAACACGAATCCACAGAACTGGTTTAGGAAGAGGATATTCTAAACAAGTTTTCCCCATTTATCTTTAATGTTGGTCTAATCTGGCTCAGCAGGCTGGACACACTCTAAGGCGTAAACGTTGGCGTGGTTTTTATTGGTCTGGTTTGATACAATCAGTTAAACAACTAGTTTTGGTAGCAAATTTCACGTGTTGAATTTGCTTCAGATTTGAGTTTAAAAGATGTTATTCTCTGTCTTTTTGTTGGCATGACTGGAGTAAAGACAAGTTACAAACACGCTAAGCAAAATCAAACAGATGCTAATTGGATTTGTTATCAGTTGTGGAATAAAATAATTATCCAGAGTATGTTTACTTTTATTAGAAGTTTATTTAATGTTAATCTTACAATGTTTAATCAGTTTATTATATCTTACTCAGACTTACAGAGTCATTGTTTCTCTTCTAGCCTTCACTAGTTTGCTCCAGTGCGATCAGTAAATAATTGTCAAACCTCCAGTGACAGACCAGACCCAACGGCTGAGTGATTATTATTAGACAGAATATTCTGCCTGAAACTGGTTTTTAACTAAAGGTTGCATTTTTCTCACTAAGTGTATTAATCTGATAAGCTTTTTTAGAATATCAGCGATGACACCCTGTCTGTGTACGAAGGGCATTAAACAGTAAATATAGAGAAGTGATTCCTTTGTCTAGTCAGATCTCAGATCTCTTCTTGGTTCTCCATCTGGCCAGATGTAATAAAGCTGTTTGGTTCTCTCTTTTTAACAAGGTTTGGACTTTGATCATTTCTCACACTCGACACAGTCTTTTAAAAAGCGACACTTTAGACAACTCCTTAATAGCATCCATCAGTTGACTGTGCATTACTGTTTATTTGAACACCAGGTTGTAACAAAATATGCTAATTTCCACCTGCAGTCGCTGGACAGGTCGATGTAACCAAGAATGATTTAACAGAATTTATGAATTTAGATCCATTACAAAACAACAGACGACTCAGAAAATGATTTCTTTGTCTTCACCAGAAGGAACAGAAATCTGGTCCACACTAAAACATGTGGTGGTGGCATTAAAAATGTTCTTTTTCTTACATTTTTAATTAACACATTTATTCTTACTTTGAGGTTTTCAGTGTCTCCTCTTGCAAAAGCATAAAAATGCATCCAAGCAATCAGTTAATCTTAGATATTGTTTTTATCAATTATTTTGGGCCAAATATCCGGAGATGCTTCATCTTTTTACCTTCTTTCTACTGCATCACAATTACAATCAACCTAATCTCAGTCTTATTTTGATTTATTTTAGAATTTCCTGCTGGTACAATAAATTGGAAATCAGTAGAAATACAGTCGACCAATCAGGTTGATCTGGGCCGACGGTTTGAAGTCTAAACTGAAAATTATGGCTTAGTTTATTTCCTCAGGACTTTAGCACAAATGAGTAAAGCAGGTTCTTTAGAATCCAAAAGAAAACAAAGGATTTAATATATTTGTTTCTCTAACCTCCATCTTGTTTTCAATCAACTCAAATATATAACAGTAATTAGTTCAGATGTTTATAGAACAGAAAATGACAGGAGCCCTTTGTTTTTTGTTATTTCTTTGCATCTATTAGAATAAAAAATAAAGACTTTCCACCTGCGGATCCGTGATTAGAACCAATTAAGGAAATAAGATCTAATTGCAACCTCTGGCTGGTTGATTTGTTGAACTTTAGAGAGAGGAGTAACTGGATAAAACTTACCGGACGATCTCTTCACCCTGATGCGTGATGGTTACACGTCCAACAAACCTGGGAGACAGAAAACACATTTTACCACCGAGTGAAAATGCAAATAAAATAAAAAAAATACAATTTCAGGCTGAGGAGAAATAACTATTTATAAAGCAACATGAAAGGCATTCTGAAACTGTTTCACTTCTACATTTACACAAACATTTAAATAACCCGCCTGACTTTGAACTAATAAAATAAATATTAGTGAATAAATACATTTCATGTAATCAATCTCAGTTTCTACTGAATAAATAAACAGAAACCAACTAGCATTAAAGCTAATATGCACAGCAGCAGGTTACCATCATAAGGCTTTTTTATTTAGATAACAATCGGTGCACCACTAGTAGATCGATGAGTGGATAAAAGCGTAGATTACGTATAAAATGTATAAATTAAAGCATAGACTGCCTGTAGAATGACGTATAAATAAAATACTGTAGATCACGTTTAGAATGGCGCGTAAATAAAAGCGTAATGACCTGTAGAGGTCGGCCTCTGGCTGCTGACACTCCACCACGGCGTGCAAGGCCTCCAGCTGGGACACCGACTGGCACACCGACGTCTCTGCCACAGAAAAATGGGTCTGCAAGCAAAACAAAGTTTAATACTGATGGAAAATTAGAGACGCTTTTAAATAAATGTACAAGCATATTGACAACTAACAAATACATGAACAAAGTTTTTGTGAAGTAGGAATCATTTTTGTCTTTTAAACGAGACCAAAAAAGGAAATAAATGTTGGTATATTGTTAGGTGAGCAGTCACAATTAATCAATCAATTAATTAATTGCACGGTAGATTAAACTGAGCTTGATAATTGTCATTGTGTTAAAGGCCAAATTTCTGTATAGGCATCAGAATCCATTTTATTTATGGTTTCAGTTGTGTGTTTTAAATGCATTTTAAATGCTTTGCACTGAAGATTTTGTGTTTTTCCATGAAAACCCCCACAGAAACATGTGAGTGTTGTTTGTGTTTTGAGCATTAAATGAATCTGCAGGATGAGGATCATGAACGTTACCGAGTTACAGACTAAAATCACCTGAACTCCATCAGTGATGTTTTATTTTGAAACACCGGAAGCTCACGTTCGCGTTCGCCACACTTGTTTTCCAGAAGACAGACCCGTTCATTTGAGCGGCACCAGATGCAAAGATGTTGATTTGATTACAGTCTGCAAACAAACCTTAAGGTTGGTTTCTCCATCAAGGCTTGTTGTGGTGATGTGACAGGTGCCGTCCGCACGGTCCGACGACAGCAGTACCAGGTCGGCTGGGAACGTCTCATCCTTAGCAACACGGACAATGTCCCCAACCTGAACATATGGAGGTAAAACAACAACAACAAAGGTTGGTGCAATCCCATATTTTTATTGAGAAAGGTTTTTTATTCACTGCACTGTTGTGCAGTGCTTATTGCGCTGTTGAAATGTGTTGCAGTGTCATAAATCACGATAAATACATCGATAGTTCTCAAAGATTCAATCCTGTTGCACAAATCTTTTAGCTTTTATTAGAAGTATTTTAACAGATAATATAAAGGCAAAATGTTTCACCTGAAATGTTGACTAATGAAAAGACAAGTTAAAAATGATCTAAATGATCAAATCAGAACAAAAAACATTACATTTCGCTGGCAAAATAAAGTGATAAAATTATAATCCAGACTAAAGTCAATCTGAGTTCCGTTAATCTAAATCAAAAGCATGATTTGATTTAAAGGGGCAGTGTTATGGATTTTCCAGCCACATAGTGACATTTTATAGCACCATAAAGTAACTAAGTCACCTTCATTTGTTATAAAAATGCTGTATATATAAACACAAATTAAAACAAACTTTACTTCATAATTTAACT
This sequence comes from Gambusia affinis, assembly GCF_019740435.1. Lineage (NCBI taxonomy): Eukaryota > Metazoa > Chordata > Actinopteri > Cyprinodontiformes > Poeciliidae > Gambusia > Gambusia affinis. The sequence goes on along the minus strand of NC_057877.1, from coordinate 27,531,688 downwards.
CCTTGAAAATGGGCCTCTGTCTCTTTAAGAAGCACCTGCTTTGTCTGAAACTCTGCCTTCAGGACGTCATACCAAGACGGGTCCTCTACTGACCCTTAACGTTTTGACCAGCGTTACTCAGCAGTAGCTCCTATAATGAGCTCAGCGGTTCCACCAGCTGTTTGCTAATTGCTGCTGGCTAGTCTATAGGGCCATCCAGGTGTTTTGCACAGCTGAATGGTTGCCATGGAGAGTCCATAAACAGACTCCAGGTCTGCTTAATGAGGAGGGAATAACATCATAACAAGATGCAAAGATCAAAAAAGTTAACGTTGCATAATACTGCCCCTTTAACGGGAGTCAGTGCTTCGGATGTTTTGCAGTTTTCTGGAAGTTTGATCCACATTAGTGGAGCATAAAAATTTTATGCAGAGGAGACCAGAACCAGAACCTCAACTTAAATAAATGGTATAAAAAATGTTTGTTATGGTGTTGTTGTTTTTTTGCAGTCTCACCCTGATATTTTTGGATCTTGTCTGGACCAGACTCCCACTGCGAACCACAAACACTGGAGCTCCGTTCACCTCGTTGTCCGCTTTGTGCCTCAGCCAGTCCTCGTAGCCCTGCGGAAAAAACGAAAAGTAACTTCAGCATATTTAACAGTTCCTAAAGGTTTAATAGGATTTAAAGTTAATTCATCTTTCAGAATGTGTTCTTCCATTACTGCATCGTTATCATTATATTATCACTTAACTTCTGGGACGACTTACTGTCCAGCAAAACCTGCTACTTATTAGTTCCTCATTTTAAGTGCGCTAAAATATTTGAACAACAAACTAGACCAAATAATATAGTGAAATAAAGCAGTTAGTTTTAGTTCCACATTTTCGGCACAAGCAAGAGGAAGCGAATGTTTACTTCTGTTCTCACCTGTTTAATAGCTGTAACTGTGATCACGAAGAAGAGAGGCAGCCCGCTGGTAACTGGGGAAGTTGGAGTGTCTATCATTAACTGCAAAGAAACAAAGAGATGATGGGAGTGGAGACGTGAACGGGGCCGTGGAGCAGCGAGCCCCAGCGAGCCGCTGTCATTGGAGCGGAGGTGGGCGTGACCTTTCACACGCAAATGAGACAGAAATGCAAGAAAAGTAGCAGCTGCTGCATCAAACAGGAAATCTCTACAAACTTCCCTCAAGTGTTAACTTGCACAGCTGAGGAAGTGGCTGCACATGCATGTTTATATTCTGCTTTCTTAAAGTCATTGAAGAGGTCACAGCCGAGTGAAATGTCCCAACAAAAACAACAGTTGGGACACTTTATATGTGTCCCAACTATAAAATGGGACACATATAAAGTGATAGATCTAAAGTGATACTTTAGATCACTAGATCTAAAGTATCACTTGATTTTAGATAAAGAGATGTTAGATTTTAAATTCAAGTGAATTTCTAAAATAATGTGACAGTCCAGCTGTAAGTGCAAATGTAAAACCTTGGCTAGGATTTTTTTGTTTAGCTTTTAAAGTTGTCTGTCCTGGGCGCAGGAAGGTGGTTTATGAAACAGGAAATGAGAGTGAAGGTGACTGAAAAAAAAAGAATACAGGTTGTGAGTTTCTGGTTCTTCAGAGCTGCTCGACCACCAGCTCTTATTTAATTTCCTGCAAAGCTAGTGCCACATTTTTGTAACCCTTCCTTGATTATTGAATTGTCTGCATACATTGGTGTAATGTGTGTTTTATGTTTGTTTTTTTATTATATGACAATGTAATGTTTTTAAATGCTGCACATATCGCCACTTTTACATTAAAAAGATCTGCAAGGTGTAAAATAAGTATTGAAAATATCATTTCTATTTTATTTTCTAAGTAAACATGTTCCTAATAGTGGATTTGACATGAAATTATCATCAGATGTTGTTCAGTAACAACCCATTCAATCCACCCATGCAAAGAAATCTGACCACAGATGTTTAGGATGGAAAGTAATGAATGAACACACTTAGTGAAATGTATTTACTGCTTGGTACAAAAGTCTTCAAAATGGCTCCGGTATGGAGAAAGCAGTCGCATGCATTCAGGCGGGATTTTAATCCATTCTTCTGAATCCTGAAACATGGAGGGATTTATAAAATAAAACTGCTGCCATGTGGGAAAGGTCGGTGGACGTTGGCGACGTCTTTGTTTTTTCTCGCAGTCGCTTCTTCCCGGTCGGCCATGTTTGTTTACTCTGAGCTCACGCTTGGTCTCGAGATTTACTGAGGTTTCACATCTGACCTCTGAATGAAATCGGTTTGTGTGTGGTCAGGCAAAAAGCAATAAATCAATTAATCACATGATCAATTAAAGCAACCTGAATAATTTCCATCTGTTTTTCAGTTTACAGGTTTTTCAGTTGTCCTTTTGACTGAGTAGCTGCTCTATTGAGCCTGAAAGTATTTTGCAGGTTTACCTTAATTAGGTGAAAATATTGCCAGATAATTTTTTGATTTTGACAGATCACATAGCAGCATTTTTAACTATTGCAAAAAATCAACAACCAATTCAGGTGATCGGCAGAGATCAGTGATCGGTATCCAAAGCAAAAAACATGACTAGAGCATCCCTAATGCTAACTAAATTTTTTGCTTTTCAGAGTAAAAAATTACGTTTCTAGGAATCTCTTGAGATAAATTTGACCCAAAAAGCTCAAACTGTCCATTTCAGAAAACGTCCCCTTCACTTCACCCCTCATTTCCTTCAGATTTCAGGACAAGATGTCTTCAGTTTCACTGACAGCTTGAGTGGGTGAAAAGACAAATACTGAGACAAAGCCAAGCTGATTTCTTTGGAGCATCAGGGCCACAGCAGAAACATCTGAAAGCCAAATCCATCGTCTACGCAGGCTGAGTGATTCGCTGTGAAAGCACGGCGCTTTGGGCCGGACGCAGCGACACAAATATTACCAAACATGTGGGTGCAACATTTGATTTTTATGTTTTTTTGAAATGAAAACACAAGGCAGAGCTCTCTACCTCCGGGTCCTTAGAGTTAATGACACGTCCACTGATGCACAAACACACACACACACACACACGTGAATATGTGCAGCAGAGGAGCTGAGGTCACACATGACTCATCACCAGCTGACGGAGGAAATCATGCACTCGCTGAACCGATGTGTGTGAATTTACCTGCACAAGGAAGATGATGAGGAAATAGAAGTTCGCTATCCTGCGAAACTGCTCGAACAGATTCTTGGGGACAAAATTCCAAACTGTGTACTGAGAGAGAAAGAATAAAAAGGTTTGTATATCTGGATTACATCAAAATAATCCAAAATACACTTTAAATTACTCTTCCAGCACAGCATTTAATGTTTTCAAAATCTTTTCCTGTTAAAAGCAAAACAGGTCAATAGATCAGACATGAAAAATCACAGTCTGTTGGCAGCAAGCAGACAGTCTGGACTAATTCACTTTCCAACACACAAGCCTTTGTTTGCGCTTTGCTCTGCCATCAACAAATAAAGCTGGAAACATTCAGTTTAAATCAAACTACAGGCAAATGATTCCACATTGGAGATTTCCCTGGATCATTTGTCCCTTTACCGGAGCTGCTGTCACTGCTGAGGCAAAATAAAATTAAATCAACTTAAACTGAAGGAAATAAAACATTTTTTCTATCAGTTTATACTGTTTTTTACATGCCATATCAGTTTATAGCATGTAAAAAAAACCAGGATAGAGTAGCAAAGCTAAGCTTAAAAAAGGAATCATGTCAGAGACTAACTTACGCTAAAGGATAGTTTAACAGTCTGAATCAGAAAAGCTAATCGGCTAAGAACGGTTGGTCCTCCAAAATGCTAATATTTATGGCTGTAACAGATTCTGATACCTTGGATGAGATGATTCTGTTGTCTGCGAAGTGCTGCGGTATGTAATGGCCATGCTCAGGGAAACGGTTTGCTACATAAACAGTCCTGGTGTCACTTTGATGAGGAGGGTCAAAGCCCTGAGAAAACAGAGACAGAAGGGAGGAGAAAACAACTTACTCTGGTTGTTCCTACAGCATGAACATGTAGACGTTAAAACACAGAACAAACACAGCAGCTAGCAGCAAGAGCTACAAAATACACAACGATTATATTTTAATCAGAACCATACCACAGGAAAGAGACAAAACAGAAACAATAGCTACAAATATATAGAGTATATACTAATTTATTTTATTTAATTATTGATTATTAGGACGATTAATCGGACAAAAGTAATGGCAAATGCAGCAAATTATTAATTTAACTGCTTTAGCTATTTATATACATTTTTAGAAACGCACTAATAATCCAGTTTCTTTTTTTAAATAAACATTTTACTGCCTAAAACACATTTCTTTAGTAAACGCCAAACCATTTGTAGCAAAAGATGTATCTCCAGTTAAAAATACTTCCTGCTTGAATTAGCATAATTACAGCACATGGCTAATCTGATGCTAATCTTTTGGTCTAACCGATTCATAGTTGGATTAGGGAGGAACCGATCCACTTTTACTGATATGAAGTTTAGAATTCGATAAAATAAAACAACAGCTGAATTAACTTCAAATGTTTTTGGTTTGTTTTGCAAACAGACATAAATATGATAACTCTGCACCGGTGCAGCTCCCTTAAACACACCGACAGCTTCTCTAGTTTGGTCAAACGTCAAAACATCTTTAATTTGTTCAGTCAGCTCAATTAGCAACAAAATAGGTAATGTAAAAACAAACAATAAAGAAACAGAAACTGACAAAAACAGGTTGAATACTTTGGTCAAATATGTGAAAAGAAACAGCAACAAACCTTTCAAATGGTTCAGAAAGTAAAATTAAGAATTCTAAATATAATGCAAAATAAATAATAAGGCATAGCGTCGCTCAGAGCACAAAGCGTAGAATAGATCTGCACTTATAGATCAGGTATATTGCCTCCAATACCCGGTCTAGAATTTTTTCAACATTGAATCAATACAGATATAAATATTGGATCGGTGCATCTCTAAATTGGTGCTTCATGAGTGTTTTGGTTTTTTTTTTACTGAATTTGAACCAGGTGAAGCCAAAATGCCAGCTGAGTTTCGGGTAAAACATTTCCGCAAATTGTAAATATTTTTTCTACAGTTTTGGCCCAATTACTGGTCTGACTGTGTTGTCCTTTGGCTTTCTTTCTTCAGTCTGCATTTTCTAGCTAATTAACTGTTAGTAAATTAGTTGATTCATCTGGTCTCACCAAACCAACACAGGTAATAAAATTATTGACGGCAAACGGCATCTCCCAGTTTTTACTTTGGATCAGTGATTTGCAGAAATTTCTCATCTGGTCAGAACTCTAAAGTCTCACAGGGTGGTAAAGATCAGTAAAGAAACAGCTTCCTAAATGATAAGACTAGAATAAAAGAATAAAAAAAGCTACGCAGAGTAACATCCTGGTTATGAATGACCTACACTGAGACTGATGTACCTGATTCGCCTCTGTGCTGGGGACTGCTTCGGGTGATTCACAGGAAAGGCTCAATTTAAGATGAAGCTGAACTCGAAGGCTGAGGCGCTCGAGACTCATGATTTACTTTGGACACCAGAGTTTCGGTTTTTGAAGAACCTGCAATTGATGCTGTTGGATTTCAAAGGGAAGTTGTGAAATAAACTGAACGGCTTGGCACCAAAACGCATGAAAGAGCCGCCGCCGTCGTCATAGCAACCCTCCAGACCGCCCAGGTCTTCTGGTTCTGGTCCGCTCTGCGTCCCCAGAACCAGAACCAAATATAGAGAAGCAGCAATCAGCTTCTATGCTCCTCTAATCTGGAGCAAGCTTCCAGAAAACTGCAACGTTGCTGAAACACTGACTTCCTGGTTAGTGTTACAGGTAACACTTCATTTGAAGGGGTGAGCATAAAACTGACATCACAAACATGGAGGAGTCTCCGTCACAATGTTTGTAAGTGTTGTTATGAAGTGTCATTTGGTAAATAATGACATTTTGTTTTAAGTGTCATTATAACATAATGAAAAGTTATCACTTTTAATGCACCTTTTAAGGCAACTATGCTTTAAAAGCAGGGCTGAAACGATTCCTCAAATGATTTGAGTACCTCAATTATTAAAATTTATCTGCCTCAAAGCTTTGTAGATTATGTTTTATTATTTAGCGCACCGTTTTTCGGCCGGGTGATTATTTGTGTTGCACAGCATTGTCACTTCTGCCTGAGTTGTTGATGAAAGCTAAATGTTAGCAACATAATGTCCAATTTTCAATTACGGCCTCCGGATTTCATTGTTTTCAGGGGACCAATAAGCATCCTTAAAATGACGGGAGCGAACGGCAGCTTTTCTCCTCCTGGAGCTGCTGGTTCAGAGCAGTAAAGGTTTATTTATACGGGTGAGCAGATAGACTGAACACGATAGACTGATGAACAAAAGTGTCAAATCCCGTCGCTAACATGAACACAAAAGTTGTAAATGTCCGGGAAAGGTGAGAGTTCATCTATTACACTGACTGAAATTGAACAAACTAAAAGCTGGACTATAGACATATTTTTGTAAGCGTATTTGTGAGCCTACCTTTTTAAGTTGAATATAATTTCAGATTTTTGTATAACTTTTCTTAAGGTTACCTTTGAAAGTGAGCTGTTATTGTTACAGGTTAATTTTCCAAACTACATAAAAGTAACCGTTAGGGATGCTCAAATGTGAAAAATTGGACTGATGTTGATATCTGACAGCAACACTCCTGTTATGCTAGATTTACCAATGTTTTGTTTCAGCAATATTTTTTTTTTTATCAGATTACTCGATTAAACATAAGAATAATCGACAGATTAATCGATTACTAAAATATTGGTTTACAACAGTCTAATTTAAGTGTCATTATTTATTGAACAATGCAAAGTTGACAATGGATTTTTAATGCAACTTTGCTTTAAAATGTCATTATTTACAGAATGACACTTCATGACAACAGTTATAAACGTTTACAAAGATTCCTTCATGTCAGTATTGAGTTACCGAGTTGCCTTTGATTGCTAGTAACTGGAACGTTGATCAATATATCTGGCACATACATCTTGATGATTTTGATCATGGTATTTGATAAAATGTAATGTTTTTGCTCATTTCATAATTGACCATTTAAATGATGAATTGCCTTGTTGCTGAAATGGGTGAAACAAGTAAACTTGAGTAGATGGGCAGAGTCGTTCATTTCAAGGAAGGCCACAGATGGTAAAAAAAAAAAAAAGCAATTATAATCCTGTGAATGATTAAAACTTTCTGCTGAAAGTACTTCATTAAATACTTACTGAACAAAGTAAGCAAAGCTGTAGTTTGAAAGTGTAAATTATAAATCGGGGATACTGAAGGAGGTCCAGGCCAGAAACCCAACATGCAACAGAGCAACTGCTTGGTGACTCAGCTACATCAACAAACTATTATACATTTCCATATATCCTACATGAACCGTATAATAGTATGTCTACAGTAATACGCACTTTACTTACTGCTCCATTAAAGGATTAAGAGTTTAGTAATGAAACATTTTACATTAATATCAGCATGGCAGTTAGCCAGGTTGGCTAACTGAGAGCAGATTGCCAAATCACTTTAGTCTTTTAACAAAAACAAAAAAAACTTTGACTATTTGATCACATAAACACGACATGAAGCTCACAATATCCCCCCAGCTTCCTGCCGGAGGGCAAAACGCTGCTCACTAACAGTGACTACCGTTGGTTTTAGCTGCCAAGTTGTCAACATAAGGTGCTAAATCTTAAATCTATGCCTAATATACAACAGCAAAAGGGAAGCAGTGCTTTGCTATTAATTGTCAATACTACGACAACTAGACAACAAGTTCAGAAAAAAGATTTAATTTACCAAAGAAAAAAAAAGATAGCAATAGAGAGGGAAGAAGGTCAGTCATGCTAGCTTGACTCTAGATGGGCTGCAGAATTCAGCGTTTTGGTTTAGTTAAAACATTTTAAAAAACTGCGACCTACACACCAACTCTGACAGATCATCAGTAGAGCAGGGGCTTAAGCTATCTAATTAACCACTGCTGTGTTAGATTAGAAAACTGATACATTAGTAGTGTTCTTGTCAGTTGCTATGGTAACGGGTCTAGAGCGTCACATAGAGCAGAAAAAAAAAAAAGAATAAAATAGGCTATGAGTTGTTCTTGAACAATTTTTCTATTATTTTTGCCTTTGCTGTGGCACATTGCACTGAGCTAAAACCAACACTGGAGTCTCTTCAGAACTTTATTTGTTGACATCGGACTGAAGTTGCTCAAGTGTTTTGCTTTCATTCTTGACAGCCTGCTATGATTTCAGTTGGCCGCCTGCCATGACTATTCTCAGACTGAAGCATGTAGTCTTTAACTTGGCAGCTAAAACCAACGGTAGTCACCGTTAGCGAGCAGCTTTTTGCTCTCCGGCAGGAAGCTGGGGGGATATTGTGAGCTTCATGTCGTGTTTATGTGATCAAATAGTCAAAGTTTCTAAAGTGATTTGGCAATCTGCTCTCAGTTAGCCAACCTGGCTAATTGCCATGCTGATATTAATGAAAAATGTTTCATTACCAAACTCTAAACCCTTTAAGAACAATTAGACGGGAACCTTTAGAGGCTTAGGAAAGTACATCAGCCCATTTTTAGAAAATAGAAAAATGCACCAGTAACTACGCAAGGCGCTGTGACACTGGCTGCGTTTCCAATAGAGCTTTGGAACCAACGTCACCGAGTACGTATGGCGCAGTCGCTCAATACCCAGGCCATAAATCTCCTTTTCGTTAGCTCTGATAGCTTGGCCCTTAGCCCCCTCGCGTTTTTTACAGGCAGAAAAACAAGTCAGTTTTCCATCTTTTTACCGTTTCGGTCGTGTGATCGGACATTACATCCAATAACGCAGCAAGTTCGCACCATTGCTAAATTATTTTAAGTAACTTAGATTCAAAATATCTGAGAGACAGTCGTTTTTGTCGGTTATGTTTATGGCCCCTCAAGATGGCTCTCATAACCCTACGTCTAGAGCAGTGATGTCATGTTCCAAAGCTCTGTTACCGTATAGTTGCAAAATTGGAAATAAAGTTAAAAAATTGAATGGAAATGCCAGTTTAGACAAAAACTCATTTTTTGATAACACATTTTTTCTCTAGGTTGAGGGGGTTTGTCAGCTGCATCATAATGTGTATTTTGCTAAACTACAATGGAAATACCTTTTTCGCGTCACACGTTTCACAGGATAACAGGATGTTGGTACTGGTAGAAACGACAAATGAAAGCAACAGGAAGTAGTTGGAGAGTGACAGCATGGCATGTTTTTAATAACTTATCGTGAAGAAAGCATGTGATTTTAGATGCATATTTTTATTTAACGGATATGTTGAAATTTTGTTTTTCGACATTAGCAAAACATCAACAAAGTTGTAGCAGAAACTCAGCTACTGCCACAGAAATGCACTAAGCAGAAGTGGGTACGGAGGATGTACATAAACCTGAAAGGCTGGGGTCAAAGGTTATGTCAACTATGGCTGGACCAACAAAACAAAAAATTCTGGTATTGTTTCAAGAAACTTAAAAGTGGTTTCTGTCATTGCAAAGCCAAAACCTTAAAAAAAAAAAAGTGCATATTTTTACGCAATAACTTCAACAGAGCTTGACAAATGTAACTTCTGAATGTGGCCATCAGGTCAAACTTCAGGAACTAAGACAATGTTTTTGACCACAGCTTTTACAAAACATTCATCATTTCAGAAATACCTCCAAACTCAGAAGGCTGATGTCTAAATGGGAACTTTAAACTTTTTTTGTCTCATCCAGATAATTGTAATTAATTTTTTACATGTTATATGTAAAAAAACACTTTCTGTTCATCCTCAAAATTTGAATGGATCTATTTCTAAACAGAGCTTCCTTTGGTTTTTTGTTATTTTGAGTCTAGATTCTTTTAAAAAGCTGCTGAAAAGTTCTTATTCAAAAGTGTTGTGGCTTTGGGAAGCCAATTTGTAAATATGTAAAATGACATATTTACAAAATGCCATGAAGAAAATGTACCTTACTGCAACATTTATTGCCAGTTTGCAACAAAGAAAAAATGATGGCACCTAGATAATAAAAAAAATGTAATAGTCCTGCAAATCAGAGATGCAAAGTAATGCTAAGGAAGATCTACTATAAAAATATTTTATAGAAAGAGGTGAATGCAGGAAGCATTACTTTTAAACAGTTTTTACTAAACTTTTTTTTATTAATCTTACAGTTTATGAATGGAAAAAAACAACCTGTACTAATAAACTGGAATTTTGCACAACTGAATTAAACGTAAACACAAAGCGGCTGACATTAGACTTTTCATTCCTTCTCTTCCAGACTCAGAAGCCCACATCAATTTAAAGGCAGACAGATAATTACTCCCTGCCTAAAGCCTACAAGTCCCAGAGCACATTGGTGGAGTCACCGCCATGATGAACAGCACAAAAAACAACCAGAGCTGAGCTCAGAGTCGTGTTAAAGACAAAAAAGTTTTCTGTCTGAAACAGAAATCATGAAAAAATAATAGTGGCTTTAAACCTCATGACTGATGATAATCACAATAACTGCACAGAAAAGCAACAACATGGCAAGACAAAGCTGCACTCTCTGAAAGCAGCTACTTTATGCCATTCTTTATTGATACAGTACAGTTATAAAACTTGTTCTGGAGTGAATTGGGTTGCAGCCACCCGTAGTAACATGCTCATATTTTCTTTCTCTAGCGTTTCTGTACACGTAGCAACAATGATGGAGTGGTACAAGATTATTTTCCAGTTGTTTTACTGCTTTCTGACAGCAGATTATTAGTTTTTACGACAATGTCCGTAAGAGATCCTGCAGGAAACTATAAGTAACGACGCCCTGTATGAGGTGTGCAAGTCAGTAATATTACTTTTTATCTCAGGGCTGTATAGCAGAACCAAAAAGAAAATGTGTCAGTGTGAGTTTTCACAGATGCTCGTTACATAAGCTATGATTACAGAAGGTTTTCATGGTGTAAATGCAGAAGTCAATGCATGATGTCAGCTCTGCGTATGTAGGACGTTTGACATTAAAAGCCAGTCGAACCGCCACTCCAACATCTTTCTCCTCTTTTCTGTGTTAAAAAGAAACTAGAGGAGAGAGAAGAAGCAGCAGGCGGACGGCCGCCCTCTGACAGGCCTTTTAATTAGGCCAGGTGTGCTAAGGTGCAATTTAATTAAACTCTTAATTAACTGGGCAGGTCAGTTATAACAGAGAGGTTGAATTAGCCGGGTTTATCTCAAATTACGTCCCAAACTCTCTGGTCAGGTAACGGCCGAGGATTAACCTCTGCAAACAGGAAAAAAACTAAAGTTTGAAATTTAAACACAGTCAAAGAGTCAGTGTTTCCAGCAGCAGGAAGTAGTCAAGGTTATTTTACTTAACTAAAATGGATAAAATAACAAAAACTGAAACTGAGAAAACATTTCCATAAACTGAAATAAATAATGAAGAAAACTAATAACTGGAACTATAACCTGTGGTTTAAAACATGATAAAATTGTAGAAATACTATCCTTCATTTTTGTGTTTGACTATTTATTAGCCTTTTGATTTTTCTTCCACACACACAAGCAGTTTACAGCAGGTGTTGGTAAATTACGGTCGCTGGTCTGCAAAATGGCAACGGCAAAAGTTGGGAGAAAACTCCAGAGTCTGTTGGTTGATCAACAATAACTGGGTCCATTTTTTGAAAAAAGATTTTTTTCCTGTCAAGTTTTTATTATCGATGTTAACATAAACACAACACTTTGACCTTTTTGAATTCCAGGGTTTCCCTCAGTGTATGTGAAGCCTGGCGGGCCTCCAGGCTTTACTTTCGCCTCAGCCGGGCTAAGCATCGTTTAGCTTAGCTTAATGTTTGTCTTTTTAAAGTTAGAGATTTAGGAGTTGGTGTTTAGATTAGTAATGTCCTCCAATAACATGCAATAACCTAGTGACATTTTCTAATTTCCTGTCAAGTCAGAAACTGGCAGGTTTTCTGGGGGGAAACCCTGATTTCTGCATCTAAACATTAACCAAAGCATCAAAATACTAAAACTAATACTACAACTAATAAAAATTAATCAAAAGAATATTTAGACCAATCTAAATATTTAGATTTACCTAAATATTTAGATGTCTAGTTTTTTAGAGTGAGACTAGAAAACTCACTCTAAAAACTCAATAAAACCAATTGAATTAGACAAAAAGTCACAACAAAACTAAACTAAACTAATGAAAGACCCAGTAACCCTGGAACTGGTCAGTGATCAACAGATGGGAGTTTAAAAAAAAAAATCAACTGAACTCATTCTTTACTGTGACATCATGGTTAAAGCATGAGTAACTTATCTCACATATTCACACACCCTGCAACAGTCTCTCCATTTATTAACCGAATACTGAGAGTCAATGAAGGCCTGTTTTGATACAGGCTGTAAAACAAAGAGCAACTTGCTCGCTTAAAACTTGCTTCTGGTTTGAACTTCCTCAGTTAAAACCAGAACTGCAACATTTCTCAAGCAAAATCCTGTAAATCTAGTATCCAACGATGCTTTACGACTTAGAGCAGCAACTTTAAAATGGCAACATGCATTTCTGTAATACTACTGCTGAATTTAGTCTGAGTATTCTGGTCACAATAAGATTATTCTTTTATAACAAGCCACAAGCTAAAGCATGAAGTATAATCAGCAGGTCTGGGCCTGTTGGCGACTTCAGTACCAGACATGTCCTCCACTCAATCACAGCATTTTATTTATTCTGGTTAGCAGAGTTGGTAATTATTTACTTGAGTAACTTTTGAAGAAATGTACTTTTAGGAGTATTTTTTTACTTATTTTACTTCTACTAGAGTAATTTTATAATGAAATATTTCTACTCTTACTTAAAATAAATTTCTGAATTTTCTTCCCACTGAATGAAAAGCCAACATGTTTTAACTAAAAATTCACCAGACACAGAAACACACCTGCAGTTTCTGTTAAAAGTTTTTTAATGAAAGAAACCGATTATGAAACATGATATTTTACCTGATTTTGTTACTTATATGAATTATTGTCGTTTCGGTTCTTAAAATGCCAAAAATTCCACTTACCTTTATCTTTTGTTCTGTTTGATTGTGTAATCTTTAAATATTAAATGATTGATAATTTGACCAGTAACTCGGAAAACTTTTTACCAAATACATTTTTACTCTTACTTGAGTAACTTCTTGGCTACTTTGTAATTTTACTTGAGTACAAATATGCTGAAGTAGTGCTACTCTTAAGGATCATTTTTAGGTACTCTGCCCAGCTCTGTTAGTTAGGAGTTTCAAGACCTTTCTGACTTTTGCAGGCTCCAACATTTAAAGACATTAGCATTTTCATGTCGAGTCTAATTTTTAAGCCACACTTCAACAAATCAATTCACAAATCTTTACACTGTAAAACCATAATACAGTAACCAATTATGAAACAAGTAATCAACATAACATTTTGTCAAAAGCTATCATAAAACTCAACTGATCCAGTTACTAGGAACCAAAAGCAGCTCTGACCCGGTGGGTTTTAGTCTAGATTTAAAGGAACTCAGTGTTTCAGACGTTTTGTAGTTTTCTGGAAGTTTGTTCCAGATCTGTGGTGCAAAGAAGCTGAAAGCTGCTTCTCCATGTTCGGTTCTGGTTCTGGGGATACACAGCAGAACCAGAACCAGAAGACCTGATAGGTCTTGGGAGGTTGCTATGACAACAGCAGCAGGTCTTTAATGTATTGTGGTGCCAAGCCGTTCAGTGATTTATAAACTAACAGAAGTATTTAAAGTTTATTCTCTGGAAGGACTGTAGAACTGGGTGATGGATTTAGTCAGAACTCCAGCAGCAGCGTTCTGGATCAGCTGCAGCTGGAGGATTATTTTTAGACAGTCCTGTGTATAGTAATAAATGTGACCAAAGATGAACGCATGGAGGAGTTTCTCTAGATCCTCGAAATGTTTTTCAGCTGCTAGAAGGCTGAATTTGTAACCATCTTTATGTGTCTTTGAAAGTTCAGGTCCGAGTACTTCACTGCACGTTTCAAGCTGTAATAACTGAAGCTGTGTGCTGACTGATTTATTTTGGATATTTAAAGTGTCTTTCAGTACAAGTGTTAAATGTTCATTAGAATTTAAAGTTTGTTGACATTGAGAATGTGTTCTTTCATTATTACCATTATGTTGCTAGAAAATGGTCTCAAAAAGACAATATTATCAGTTATTACAGTCACATCTGCGACAATTTATCGTCCAGAAACATTTCATATCGTGACAGGTCAACACATAATGAGCAGTAGCTCGTAATAATGATTTAGCTGCTATATTCTAATGAGTGTTATAGTTTGTGATTATTGGTTAATCGGTTTTTATTTTGCTGGTTTAACCATTACATCAAAACCCGCTTCCTTTTTGCTATTGAGGATCTGAATTTGGATTGTTTTAAAATAAAAATAAAAAATAAAATCACACTGATAACATCAACTAAATCTACCTACTTCCCAGGACATAGCATCAACCAATATAATGGTGTCATCCACTGTTTCTCTCTCTTCTTTTAACTTTTTAATTTTCATTAACATGAAAAGTACTTCTACAGGTTTCTTCCAGTTAAAGGGGAGATTTTCCTCTCCACTGTCGCTACATGCATGCTCAGTATGAGAGATTGCTGCAAAATCAAGGATTTTGGTCCAGAAGGAGTGAATGCTGCAGTCAATGACTTTCTGTAATGTTTTGTTTTTCTTAAAAATAAATTATTGCTCAGTCAAACCCCTGAAATGTAACTTCATGTCACTAAAAGAAATTTATAAAAGCCACAAAATTGCAAAATTGGAGATTGATTTTATTTTCTGTCATGCTCCAAACTATTTACATATTTCACATAAACTGAGAAGCAGAAATCTGACATTTCTATTGTTTTATCGCGGAAATGGGCTTCCATTCAAACAAGTAAAATACCGGGAGATTTTATTACTAATATTTTTTTTAGGCTACTTTGTTTGTTTTTAATCCATATGTGATCTCAATAAATTTCAGCCATTGTGTGTATTAGCAGTTAACACAACAATGGCCGTTTAAAAGTTATCTTGAAAGTTAAAAAGACAAATCAAACGTTTTTAAATATTCTACTGAGGGAGAGCTAATGTGCAACCAACTGCTAAACTCAAGCTAGTTAGGAAAAAAAAGGAAAAAAACGCAGTTTTTAAGTGCTGTATTAAAAGTTTGAGAGGACTCGGTGTAACTTTACCTACTTTTACGTTGTTAGCCATCTAGTTGGTCCATATTCCACAGAAACCGGTCCAAGCTGGATTAAAACTGTAGCAAATTGTTACTTAAAACTGAGTTTAAACCCGAACGCGACCCGTTGTTTAGTTCCAAACAGCTGAGCTACCAACCGCCAGCTAGCTCCGAAGGTAGACGTTAGCCAACCGTAACGTCTACCTGACGGAAGACGACAATGTTTTAAACACCTCGACAACAGCTAAAAAGGCTAGGTTAGCCTGCTAAAATCCAGCCAAATAAAGTTCGTACATCTCTCCGAGAGGTGAGGCGTGCGTTAAATTTGGGGTATTGTTGGAAAGCGGCGCTAATACGAGGCAGAGAAAGCATTTTTTTACCAGCTGCTGCCGTATCCACCGCAGCATCTTGACAGGATACGCTCCGGAGAAGCCAGCACAAGACGTTAGCCCCGCGCTAGCACCAAGCTACTCCGACGAAGCAGTCCAGAAGCCGCAATATATCCTCCGAGAGGCAGCTCTCCCTGGTCGCATTGCGTGGCTCATTCGTACAATGCGACTCCTCATAAAGCAGGCGCTTCAAAACGTCCCCATTGCGCCGTGGACAGCGCCGGACAAATGATTACAAGTAAAAGTGACAGAGGAGAGTCCCAGTGCTACATTTCCCCCCCTCTCTCTCTCTCTGCTTTGCCACGATCACTTTACACGGACACACACGCCTACTGTCACACACCAACTTATAGCTCAGTGAGGCGCATACACTGGCTGATCTCTCTGCAGCCTATGAACGCCCCCTGTCTGTAAAATAAAATATTTATTTTATGACAAACCAACACACAAAAAGCTCACATTGGTAAGGAAGAAGGAACAGGAGGCACCAACTTCACTTTTTTGTTTACAAACTAAATTATGAAAAGTGTGGTGTTCAGTCTCCTTCAGCATGTAACTTTTGTAAATACTTTTTTGCATATCTGTTGAAACTGTACTTTAGAGACAATCTGTGAAAACACTGAGGCCAGTGCTAAATAGAAGCAACCAATCAGAGCCAGGAGGCGGGTGTTAGTGCTGTCAATCACTATCTTATTCCCTTGGAGCTAGCATAGCCTGTTGTGAATGCTCAGGCTTGTTCCTATAGCCACAGATGACCACGAATAAACGATTTTTGTGTAATGCAAGTTCTTACAGGAAAATTATTAGCACAATGAGTACAAGAGACTGATTGACAGCGCTAAGACCCTCCTCCTGGCTCTGGTTGGTTGTTTTTGACCAGAGAGGTGCATTTCTTCAGCAATAGATTAAGGAGTAGATGGAGAAGTTCATTCCTTTCGCAGATTATCTGTCTCACATTATACTATTATAGTGACAGTTTTAACAAATATCTAAAAACCACAGCTGCTGTATGCAGATTTTAAATAAAATGTTTTTTTCTTTATCACCACCTTTCTAAAATAATGGCTTTTTTTGTTTTTTTTATTTAAAAATGTAGGCAAAAAGAAAAAAATCTCTCAGGCTGTGAATATAGGAAGGTGATATTTCTTAAACTTTCACCATATCCTGATGGTTTAAGACAGATAATAACTGAGCCATTATTACTGTCTGAAGAAATGTGCCAATAACAACCAATCAGAGCCAGGAGGAGGATCTTAACGCTGTCAATCACCCTCATGTTGCAACTTACCAGAAGTCTGAGATTTTCACATTTGAGTATTTTTGCTACAAATGATTAAGCACTAAAGGAATGCTGTTAAAATTTTTAAAAATTCTTATTAAAAAAATAAACTATTTGCATCTTGTAATGCATTTCTAATATTGTATAAAAAAGGCCTAAGTGGTTAAATGAAAATCAGCATAATGTGCCAATTTTAATTCAATTAATCAATTAAAATATGTTTTATTCTTTCAGATTGTTTTATAAAGCATGAGACTTAAAGTCTAAATAACTGCAGTATCTGTGAGATGTTGGTGAATATGTTCCACTTTCAGCCGTGTTGCATTTGACTGAAAACATGCAGTCGTTAGCTGCTGAAGGAGCTAATGCTAATGATCCGGTGTAATCGATGTGTGCCAGCAGCTATATTTGGAGCAGAACAGCTGCAGCCGCCCCCTCTATCTCTCCATCTCTCTTTAACTCTGGTTAGTGGACATGTTTGGATGTTTTCCACCGATCCAAATGCTTTTATTCTTGCTTTATAAGGCGACCCATTCAGCAAATTGTTTTGTTTTCCAATTGGATCCCTATGTGGGTGTTAAAAATAAATGAAATTATGGGATTTAGTTCAGGTTTATTGTCAATGTGATGGTGCAAAACTACTAAAGTGGTTTTTTTGTTGCTTTGTAAAAGAAGACATGTTACAAACTCTGTTCAAAAAGGCAGATTTCCTCTGAAAATCCAGGATTTAATCCGCTGCCTGCTGCGCTTCACCCCATGTGACAGAAATCTCTAGTTTATGCCGACTTACGTAACGGCACTGCAGCGCCAACATCTGGGACCTCCTTTCCTTCTCACATCTGGACTGGAATGAGCCTGGGGGTTTCAGGCGGGAAAATGATACGTAGGTGACCTATTACTCTTACAAAACTAAAATTCAAAAATGCTTCATTCAGAGCTTAAATGATCTAATTAAACTATAAACTATGTTGGGCGTGCTGTGGTGGCGTAGGGGATAGCTCGACCCACATATGGAGGCCTTCAGTCCTCGACGCGGCCGTCGCGGGTTCGATTCCCGGACCCAAATCAACATTTGCCGCATGTCTTCCCCCCTCTCTATCCCCCTTTCCTGTCAGCCTACTGTCATATAAGGGACACTAGAGCCACAAAAGACCCCCGGGTGGAGAAAAAAAAACTATAAACTATGTTCATTACATTTTTGCACAAAATTATTTTTAGACAATGAGATTTTAGTCTGTGAGTTGAGACTGTTTTGAGCTTCTTTCAGAAATAGTCGATAGCATATGATGGACATCACAGACAGAAAGAAAAGAGGGAGTACATTCCTGTACAAATTTTGTTTTTTGCAGAATTTTCAGAAATTTAGAATCTCAAAATGTGTAAGTTTTTTGGGGGAGATGTATTCTTTTTTTTCCTTTCTATCTATAAAGACCCTTGTATTGTCTCTCTAAATCCACTTAAGCTGCTGCTGGCCACAACCCTGGAATCAATGTTTACACTCACACCTGAAAATGGCTACAAACAGATGTGCAACTGTACCATCGTACATCTTTGGAAAGCAGAAGTGGAGCCTCCTGCACAACCAAGAATGCAGAAAGTGGTTTCTTTACGGTAAGTAAACAGCAAAACACTTGTCTTTTCCAGAAGCCATTGTACAACGCGGTAAGATCAGCTGACCAAATGTGCTGACCTCTCCTGGGCTTGCTAGGTAACGGGTGGAACTCTGCTGCCGTTGCTAGGTAACGACACACCGCCTGTGGAATGTGACTCAACAACCAAGAGGTTTTTGAAACGGCTCGTTTTCCACCAAAAAACATTTTGTCACAAAACGATTGAATGGGTTTTTTTTTTAAGTGCTTGGATTGTTTTTAGAAGAAGCTGAGACCCAAAGGGACAAAAACATGCAAAACTAAGACTAATAAATCCATAGAAACAGAGGGGGAAAAATTTAATTCAAAATACTCAGTCATTTATTTTGATTAGATTTCTGGGGTTTCTTTAGTTTATCTCAGGTCTTTGTAAGCATGAGTTTGTGCCGATGGTCACAGACAATTGGCTACGATTTTGTAAAGGAGTCAGGAGAATGAGAGCCACTGATCCACAACTGCCTCAATGTCGTTTATGGAAACGGATAATGGCAAGGCACAAGATAATGTCTGGCCGCTCTCCCAGCTTTGTGCAGAATTGAATTTAAACTGCAATCTTGCAAGTGCTTGGAAGAGCTTTTGGCTAACATTTTAAAATTCACTGCCATGCTTCATGGGAGACTGCAGTTCTCCTGCAGGTGTGGCCTCATTTCTACCACTAGACAACGTCCTGAAGGCTTTGTTTGGGGAGTTTCTGCAGTTATTTCCAGTCAAAAATAAAGATTTCTCACATTTTATTGGAAATGGGAAAATACATTAGGATAGCCGAACAGGAAAGTATGTGTTTATCAAACATTAAAAATATATATATTTAATTTTGTGAAACTCTATCCCATGATGCACCAGTTAGGTCACATTTCCAGTCCAAATGCAAATGAATTAATTACCTTACAATTTAGTTTTCCACCCAACATTACAGTGCCTTAAAGTATTAATAGTGGGATTTTATTTACATTTTCCATACTATAATTACAAAATTCAATGTATTTTAATGGGATTTTACCTAATAAACACAATGTAATCTATATGTGTGAAGATGAAGGAAAATAATTATATTCATCAGTATTCATCATCATCATCATCATTAGTCGACAAGATTTATAGATTTAAAATACTGCAAAAATAAAAAAACGGTTGAAGAAAACATTGTGTCAGGAAGTTTGCAGGTTTTATTTTTACTGCTTAGTGTTTGTGCAGAAAAAGCAAAAGTTTAAGGGATTTAAATTATTTTCTGGTGATTTGGGTCGAGTTGTAAGACTAAATAAATTATGACAAAATTAAACTGCAAGTTGTTCTTTATTTTAAATTGATATAAAAATTTCAAACAAATAATCCTACAAAATTTGAAATTGAGGCAACATTAAAAGCTGCGTATATAAAATTTAACTAAAAGGAGCATTGAAGTAATAATACAGAAACAAAACCAAAACCTGCAGTGTTTGTGACACTGTCAGCAAATGGGGGCAAAGCAGTTCACAGGAAAATAAATTTTAATTTTAATTTTAAAACGTAAATAAATACAAAACAGAACCGCAGAAACTGAATTAAGATAAGATTTTAACTCTGCAATGATATTTTCTCATAAAATTTTCTTAATTTTAGGTTGTGATACTCAGCAGATTATTAGTTACTTTTACTTAATTACTGCTTTTTCTGTCTGTAAAAATCAGAAATAAGAACATACCGCCATGAGATCCAATGTTTTAAATGACCAGTGAAGAGTTCCCTTCTTGAAAAAAATAAATAAATACACACTTTTAAAGAGTCTTTGTTATAAAACATCACAGGTGGCTGGGAGTATTTAGAAAAGAAATCATTTATTACAGTATTTGACCAAACTAACAGTTATAATCAGAACACAGAGAATAAGGCCTCCCCGTCGGTAAGGAGAGAGAAATCCGTCAGACCGTCCTGCGTGTGATAATCATCCGCTGGCGGAGAGAAACAGAAACAAACATCTGTCTGCCGAAAGCGGCGACCCACTTATCGAGCAGCACGGGGTCAATCTGGGGTCAAAACGACTGATTTGACCCAAAAATAAAACATCCTCCCACAAAATCCCTCTGGAGTGTTTCTGATGTGAACGCTAAACGTCTGACATCAGGATTAGAAAAAATGTTAGAGTTTGAGGTTTTTCTCAGGATGGAGTGTTAGGGCCACGCTAAGAAATTATAAACAAATATTATTGCAAAAATAAAGTCACAAAATTACAAGAATAAAGTTATCTAACAATTTGTACCAATTTGGCTTTATTCTCGTATTATTACAACTTTATTTTAGTTCTTTCTTAGGATGGCCCTGATACTCCATCATATTTTCCAGACAAAATGAATCCTTTGTTTTTCTGGAAACTTTAAGTTCAGTAACAAAGAACCTTAAATACCTGCTAAATTATAGAGATACATTTCATTTGTAAAAATTATTTTTTTTTTATCTCCACAAAAGGCAACTTTGAGCAGAGTTGGAAAATTATTTAATCCACCAGTTTCTAATGAAACTTCTAATAGCTGTTGTACTTCCTGCTGTTTTTCTTTTTTTTGCCACTTTTTATGTTTTGTGCTTCTTTTGCTGGAAAAACTGCACATTATTTCCACATCTTTCCCTCTTTTATGTATTGAGTAAAAGCAGAAATGACACCAGGCTGAAGGAAAGAGGCGTCCTAACACACTGAATGCATCCTGAAGGTCCTGCACACGATTCACTTGAAAAATAAACTGGTTCCAATTTTGATGCATTCGTGAGTAAAAGGGAAACTTTGAAGAACTTTGCTGCTCTATGACAGGAGACTCTGACTCTCACTCAGCTTGCCTCCGGCTCTTCTTCCTGTTGGGGGGTTTCAACATTTACTGGCTGCTCCTCTCTTCCTCCTTCTCCTCTTCCTCCTCCAGTTCCACCAGAGCGGCGTGCCGACTGGCCTGAGATCCCTCCACGAAGAAAACCTTCTTAATCACACCTGACTTTGGCGCCCGGATCGTGAGCTGCAGAGAAAACACCAGTGGCGTCACAAACACACACACTAAACCAGAGGTTCCCAAAGAACATTAACCTTTGACCTCTGACGCTTCTACAAAATATCTAAAGAAATGTCAACTTTTAGAATTTTTTAATCATTATTAAATTATTATTTTATTCATTTTGCATAAAAGCTGCATTACGAAGTCTGATTTTATTTTTTTTATTTTAAATATAAGTTAAAAATAATTATTTTAACTTATATTTTATTTTACAAAAAGACTGAAAAATAGAAAACCGAAATGATTAAAAAATTAAGATTAATACCTTTTTTTGTTAAATTTTTTTTTTTCTCATCTTCCCTCCAACTTTCTAAAGCTGCCACTGCGCCCCCTGGTGGCCCCACTTAGAGAAGCACTGTGTTAGCAGTCGTGTGTGTGGGTGTGTGTGTGTCACCTCCATCTTCATGGCGATCATGACCATGAGCGGGTCTCCAGCTGTCACTTTATCTCCAGCCTTCACCAGCACCTGGACACAAACAGGAAGTAGGTCAACACGTCTGACAGACTGAAATGTAATTTCAGACCGCTGCAGCCGCCTCGGTGCCCCGGGTAAACATTAATAAACTTAGAGATTCCAATAAATGAAAAATAATAAAGAGAAAGGCAAAAACTCTACTGAGTTGTAGTTCAAATAAGAGCAGCCAGCACTCAAAATCTTTTACATTTTAAAAACAGACTTTTCTGATGCCACAGCCTTAGAGGAGCCATATTAATTCTTCCTTCACCAGGTTAGGATGGCTCTACAGAACATGCTTATTAATGTTTTCCAGCAGCCATTGTAGAGCAGTTAGAAAAGTTGACCAAACCTGCAGGGTTCCGTTTGGGTTGCTAGGTAACAGTTACCTAGCAACCCCAGGTATAAAATCCATAAAATCTAAGACAATCAATAAGGAATAATATTGGGAATAAAAAATGCTAACTACATTAAAACAATCCAAAGTAATGGTGTTAAAACACAACGTACAAAGAAAGTTACAAAAAAAATCCTTAAAATTTGCTTTTGTTAAGTTTTCTGACACATTTTTTTTGTTTTTTTTTGTAATTTTAACTGAAATAAAACAACAGAGGTTTAGTCATATTTCACTTCAGGCAGTGAGAGAAAAAAACTCTCTACACTAAACTTCTACTGTTATTTTGATTTGCTAAATGCCAGAAAACAATGCAAGAAATCTCTAAATAGAATTTTTTTTATTTATGTTTTCAGATTTTTGAAGCACCTAACAAAAAAACAGAATTGAGATTTTTTAGGTGGTTTCAAGTGTAAATAATGTTTTCTAAACTTAGGCTCCAACATTAGATTGAACTTTATTACCAAACGGTGAAGTTCAAATATCAAGCTCTGTCCAGGACTTTATACAGAAATCAGAAACTTTCCTAATTAAAATTCAAACATTTTTCAGGATTTCAAGCAGAAAATCAGCCAGATGTTTTGCCAGGGGTTCCACAGTCAGTATGTATGGAAAACAACAACTAGCTCCATGTTACGCCATGCTGACCTTCTCTATGGTTCCCGTCATGGGGGCCACAGCGCCGCCCTGCTGGCCCGACCCGCTCACACCAGCCAGGTACTTTGGCACAGGAACAGAAACCTGAGCACTTCCTTCCTGTAAGATTAGACGATCCAATCAGCTTCAGTCTTCGTTACCGTCTCGGATTATTCCAGTATTTTATGTGTTTACGTTTGAATTTCTACAAGTTCCAACAGATTTTCTTCTGATTTTGTAGGTTCTGATTTCAACAAACCCGGAGAACGAACCAATAAACAAAAGAGATTAAAATGTAACCATTAGAAACAAGCTTTTCAAACTAAAGTCTGAATGAATGAAACAGAGTTAACTTGTGTTTTAGCTCTGAGCAGCAGTGGTTGGAGTACGGTTCAAATGATTAATTCATCTTTCAAATATTGAAACATTAGTAATCGATTAATAATGTTTTAATATTTAATGTTTTTTGGACTTGTTTTACAATTTCTAACAGAATTTCTGATTTTCTTGGTCCTGATATTAAAAAAAATTTGGAATAAATCAAAATAATCGTGATTAATTGATCATTTAAATATTTGCAAACTAATTCAGTCATTGATTAATTATTAACTAGAGTGTAAAGACTAATAAAACGGCCATTTTAGAAAGACCAACACCCTCAGAGCAGTAATTAAATCAAAACTGGACAAAGATGACTGCAGAAAGTGAGGCTTCAACTTCAGTACATAAGTTTCAGTTTGTGGATTTTAAATGTTAAAAAGAACCTTTTCTGAAATGAACAAGCTTGGCAATTATGTGTAATCATTATTACCAAACAGTGCAGCTCAAATATCAAACTCTGCCAAGGACTTTATACAGAAATCATACAGAAATACACAAAGTCCAGTTTTAAGTCTTTAAAACTGGACTTTGTGTTGCTAAGAGGTACAAACCAAATTTCAGAAGAACAGCTTCATCTGGTTCCAGTTATGAAAAAACAGAATCTATCAAGCATCTATTGATATGCAATTATCAATAAATTCATCCAACAAACTAAACAGATCATCTCTACACTGTACTGAAGTCAAGCAGAAAGTTTTTCACATGCTGATGTTAGAAGTATTTTGTTTTTTGCTGCTGTTGAATCATTTTCTACAAATGATCAAGAAAAAAAAAGAGTTAAATTATTTATTATCATTTTTATGTATTTGTAACATTGTATAAAATATGCTTAAGTTAAATGAAAATTCTGCAGAATGTGTCTTTTTTCATCCGATTAACTGATTAATCATCAGAATGATCAATAGATGAATTGATCACTAAGTTATTTGCAGCCCTGGTTTGGGTCGTACCATGGAGAACAGGTGAACCGTGTCGTCCAGAATCACCAGTTTGGGTCGGGACTTCACTCCGTTCACTGAGCAGTGGAGGAACGAAGCTCCGCCCTCCAGCTCCACGGCGCCGGTCACATGGTACACCGCTCCTCCCACCTGCAGCAACAACCCACAGGTTCACTCCACACACAGACGCAGTTCACATTAAAATGTGCATCAAATTTAAACATTTTTTTACTGTCCGCAAAATTAGAAGGAAAACACTTTTTCTACAAATTCCCAACTCCGAATCCCAAACTTTTCCAGAACATAAATATCCAGGCTGATTTAAAAATGTCTCTGGCTGACTATTTCATTTAAATACGTATAAAAATAATATTATCCCTCACATATATTAGAGCACAGAACATAAATGACAGACAAAGATCTATTTCTAAGGTAATTTCTTCCGTTTCCTTTTAAAAATCTATTTCAATGCTAAAATATTAAAACTGATGACATTCATGTAGAGAATTATTTCATTTTGTCATTTTTCTTCATTATCAGAGAACAGAAAGAGCGTAGAAGTTATTATGTTACTAATTTGCTACTTGTTGAATAATCTCACCACTAAAAATAGGAATTAAGTCTTTATTTTGTAATGTTAGAAAAAAGATACTTTGTTAATTACATGGGAATTAAAAAAAAGCCTTGATTTGTTAGTTAAGTAATTTTTATTCACAAAACAAAGAAGTCATTCTTAGAAAAGCACAGATGCTGATTTCCTGAGACATTTTTATTTGTAAAAGATCAAAACAAACAACTTTATTTCCAGTAATCTTTTTTTAGTTCAGTGATAAAATGTAACAAACAGTTAAGAAATATAACAAATCTCAAACAAACCTCTCAGTTTATGATAAAACAGCAAAAGTTTAATCTGTTTTAAAACATCAACAGAAAAGGCAAGGAATAAATATGTTTTACACTAATTTCTAATTACAAAATATAAAAAATAATAATAATTAAAAAGAAATTTGTATTGAAAGCAGAGACTTTGCAGCTTACCTGCATTCTGTAGCTTTCGTCTGAGTTATACGTCACAACAACGTCAACCTCTAGAAATAAACAAGAGAAGGAAACGACAGGAGTCATGTTCGGCACAACGCAGCATTTTTAACAATGTCTGAAGAATGGATGGACATTTTAATGCTCATCCAAAACTAAACAGCAAAAGACAAAATAAATACCAAAATAATCCCACAGAACAGCTGGGAAACATGAAATCAGACGATTTAAACATTCATTTTTACTTTTTTCTTAAGTATTTTGGTCTAATTCTGGTAGAAATGTCTTAGAGCACTTGAAATCAGACTAAACTAACATACAAGTAACTTTTCAACAAGACATATGAGATTGTTTCAAGAAAATAATTCCTTAATATTGGTGAAATCACTTATAATTAGTATTTTTTCATCAATATTAAATAATTATTTACCTAAAAGAAGCTTGTATGTCTTTTTGAAAAGTTACTTGTAGGTTAGTTTTGTCTTATTTCAAGTGCACTAAGATGATTGTTAAAGAATCTTGACCAAAATACTTGGTAAAATGTTGTGTTTTGAGAGCAGAAAGATGCCATAAAACAACCTCTGATAGTAGAAAACTGCATGTTTGTCACTCACTTTTGTCTCCCAGCTGCAGCCTCATATTTCTGTTAAACTGAATATTGTTCCTCCAACCACTGCTGGAGCCAAAGGGTGAGAAGGGATCTAAAATAAAAACATCAAAACATTATCTTCTCTGCCTGTTTTTGCAGAAACGCCCTCCGTATCCTGCTGACCTGTGGAGGCCTGGGTGAAGGCCTGGGTGTGTTTCTGCTCCTGCAGCAGCAGGCCCAGGGCGGCCTGGCAGAGCGTCTCCCCGGACGGCGCTCTGGGAGCGGGGAAGAGGTCGGCGTAGTGCTGAGGGATGAAGCTGGTGCTCACGCGTCCGGCCTCGAACTCGGGGTGGCCAGAGAGGCTCAGCAGGAAGTCTATGTTGGTGTTCAGACCTACAATCTGACAACACAACAAGCAACAGAGATGATGGACACATCATCACCGTCACATTCTTTCTACACATGATTTTTTACAATTTAAAAACTTTATTTTGTATGCAAACATTTGTTTAGCTTGTAAAATTCTCCATGACGTTGTTTAAGAAAGTTAGTCTCCTTGAGATCAGATAACTGAACTAGAGTCTCAAGGGCGCCCTCTGGAGGCGAGTGCAGCAGTTTTATTAAAAAACTGTCCTAATTTATCAAAAGGAGTCATTTGAATAGTTTACCAAATGACTTTGTAAGGTGTTCTACACTGCAAAAACAAAATCTTACCAAGCGGTTTTGTCTAATGTTTTAGTGCAAATATCTTAGTTCACTTGAAATAAGACAAAACTAACTTACAAATAACTTTGCAGCAAAATAGAGGAGATTGTCTTAAGTCAATATTGATTTTAAACATAATTAGTTGAACTGGAGGATTACGTCACTTACAAAATGAAAATTTTCCCATTTTATAAATCAGATAATCTGCCAGTGGAACTAGTACGTTTTAAAAATAAAATGTAAGCAATTATTCACCTGAAACAAGCTTCTACTTGTAAGTTAGTTTTGTCTTCTTTTAAAAGTGTACTAACATTTATATGCACTAGAAACTCAACCAAGCAATAGTTGGTACAATTTTGTTTTTGCAGTGTAATTATAAAATATTAGGACATTTGGCAAAAATGTGACTGTTAAATATAATCAGATATGAATGTAATTAATTACTAAACTCGTTTTCACCAATTCATGATCTGTTAAATCGTGGTTACATCAACCTGTCCAGCAACTGCAGGTGGAAATTAGCATTTTTTGCTATAACCTGTATCATGCATCTCCTGTTGAAATGTTAATGAGATGCTGTATATTGTCTCTGTGTAAATAAATAAACAGTATCTTACGTTATATTGTCGTAAACAATATCTCAGTTTCTTCAGGGCAGCAGATCGGTCTTCTGCCCAAACGACAAGCTTGGCGATCATCGGGTCATAGTGAGCAGAAACCTCGTCACCTGGACCCAAAGCAACAGGAGAGCTTCAGGTTTTCTGCACAAGTTCATAAAAACAAGTCAGGCTCTTCCCTGCCTACTCAGGATGCAAGTTATTGACTAATGAGTTCATCCAAACTTGACTGATTGCATTCCTCCTGAATTAATATTAAAACTTTAATTCAATCAACTGTGATTATCAGCGCCATGTTTATTTTCTTTTCATGTTACAATTTTTCCTCTGCTTTTCTGTCATGATATAATCAGATATAAATGTAGAACAGCTCTCTTGTTGTTGGAATGAAAGATGTCTACAATGTACTGCGCAGCCGCTTCTTGAAACGACAGAAAAGATGGAGAAAAGATGAGTAACTTTACTCCGACATCTTAACTAGAGGGCCTTTACTTTGGATGTGACGTCAAACCCACCTCCGAGTTTCCACTTCCCAGGTAACTAAAACGCAACATTTGGTGAAACTTCAGGAACCTGTTTTGTGTTTATATTTCGAAACAGAACCGCATAAAGTGCATTTTGCATCCAACACCGGACACTTTTAGAACCGTTTGTCCTTTTTGTTTGATAATAGCGCCGCCATCTTTAATTTCTCTGCTTAAGGATTACCAGCAGCGCCCTCTGCTGGGTGGCGGCCAAACTACAACATTAACAGAAGCTATAAGCAGAAATTATTTTAAATAATTTTAATCTAATAAACCACTAATCGATCATTAATCCTGTGTTAATACCGTCTCTGACGCCAGTTTCTATGCGGGTGTGCTGGTCTGCTGCAGGGGTGGACAGGTGCAGCAAGGGCCCCGCTCCCGGCAGGAAGTCGTTGTTTGGGTCCTCGGCGTAGATTCGGGCTTCAAAGGAGTGGCCGTTTAAAGTGATGTCCTCCTGGAGGAGAGGCAGCCGCTCCCCCGCTGCCACCTGGAGGAAATGTTTCAATAAAACAATTTACTATCGTCTGATGGAACCTGAGTGAAGTTGTCCCCCGTTCATCGTCAAATCAGACATAATTGGAGTCAAATGTTCGTGTAGCAAACGTTTGACATTTATTCTGCTTTCTTTTGAAGATATTAATGAAAGTTTGAAAGGTCAATCAGCCTCCATCATTACCCAAATCTAACAAAATTGGTGTCAATAATTACCATAAATAAAAGCAGTAAAAAATTTGGTTTGTACCGGTATCATTTTAAAGATATTAATAAAAACGTTTCTTCAAAGCAAAAGGAGCACAAACAAAAACTGTTTGCTACACAAACATAGCAGAATTGTTTGACACGAGATTTGTTTAATTTTGTAAAAATGAGTGGGGGAGGGCGTGCTGTGGTGGCGTAGGGGATAGCGCAACCCACATTTGGAGGCCTTGAGTCCTCAATGCAGCCGTCGCGGGTTCGATTCCCGGACCCGGCGACAATTGCCGCATTCTTCCCCTTCCCCCTGTCCTGTCAGCCTACTGTCATATAAGGGACACTAGAGCCCACAAAAGACCCCCTGGTGGGGAGAAAAAATTTAAAAAATTAAGAAATTAAAAAAATAAATAAATATGAGTGGGGGGTAGAGGTTGACCCCGGATGACCTCTGGAAACTTTTTCTTTAAAAAGCAGCAGCACAAATGTAGCACAACCATTTGACACCCATTTTGTTAGATTTGAAGAAGGTGGTTGGACTTCACTGCGGTTCTGAAGGTAAACAGAGTCTGGGTTTGGTGGTTCTGCCTCACCCGGAGCTGCCACTCCACCAGGTCGGTTCCTGTGATCATCTCACTGACTGGATGCTCCACCTGCAGCCGGGTGTTCATCTCCATAAAGTAGAAGTTGTGCTGGGCGTCCATTATGAACTCCACCGTGCCTGCAAGACGAAGAACAGCATCCGTTACTGTGATGTGTTCCACGCCAGCAAAGAGGTCAAAGGTCGCTGCAGCCTAACCTGCTCCCACGTAGTTCACAGCCTTGGCTGCTCTGACGGCAGCTTCTCCCAGTTTCCTCCGAACATCAGGACCGATTCCAGGCTGGGAGGAGATTCAGAAACAAAACAAAAAAGAAACATGAGGTTCAGAACTGAAACACACTTAGACTCAATGTCTGGAGGGAGAGAGAGAAAAAGGAGGGGAGGAGGAAGGGAAAGTTAAAGGAAATGGAAGGATGGAAAGAAAGGAGGAAAGAAGGGCAGAAAGGGGAAGGAAGGAGGGAAAAATTTAAAGAAGGAAGGATGAAAAATTTAAAGGAAAGACGAATGGGAAGTAAAGCCTAGAAATAATTTTTTTTCTTACAGATCTTTCAGGTTTTTAACAAAAACATAAATTTCTGATTTTTTTCCAAATTAAATAAAAACAAAATGCAACTAAAATCTGTTTATGCACTTTTTTTATCTAGACGTTTTCATCCAAATCTGATAAACAATGACCAAACGTGACATGAACATGCAAACTTCTGAAAACACAATAAAATGTAATAGTCAATTATTCCTGGAAAGTTGCTCCTACTTCCTGCTGAATGAATGAATGAATGAATGAATGAATGAATGAATGAATGAATGAATGAATGAATGAATGAATGAATGAATGCCCAGCGTTCCGTTACCCCTGGAGCCTCCTCAATTATCTTCTGATGTCTCCTTTGGACGCTGCAGTCCCTCTCAAACAGGTAGACGGCGTTTCCATGCATGTCCCCAAACACCTGAACCTCTACATGTCTGCAGGAAATAAATTAATGAAAAGAAAAAACTGGCATTCAAACATATTCCAACCTAAAGTTAGTACCAAATAGTGAGCTTTTCCTACCTGGGATCTTCAACAAACTTCTCCACCAGCATCACGTCGTCGTTGAAGGACTTCCTGGCTTCCCGTCTCGCCGACTCCAGCTGTTCCAGGAAGTCGGAGTCGGACCGAGAGATTCGCATTCCCTAAAATATTCCAGGTTGTTTAATAGTGGCAATAGCTAAAATTATGAAGCTCCCTTTAGTTAACGGTTTCCTCTTACTTTCCCTCCTCCTCCACGGACGGCCTTGATCATGACCGGAAACCCGATCCGGGAAGCCTCAGCTTGCAGTTTCTCATTTGATTGGTCCTCTCCATGGTAACCACCTATGATTGGCACCCCAGCAGCAGACATGATGTGTTTGGATGTGCTGTGGATGAAAATGAGTTAATTTTTCTCAGGCTGTTTGAATATTTCCAAATAAAACCCCAGCAGAGGTGGGTCACCTCTTGATGCCCATGTCTCGGATGGCAGAGGATGGGGGTCCGATGAAGATGATTCCTTCCTGTTTACAGGCCTCAGCAAACTCTGTGTTTTCAGACAGAAAGCCGTAGCCTGGATGGACCGCCTGGAAACATAAACACAACGCATTTAGGCAAATGCAAACCAAATCTGCTTTTTGGTGTTTTTTGCCCAAATGTGACTTATATCCAGAGTTAGGTAGTAATTTGTTACATTTACTTGACTAATTTTTTTAAGTACATTTAGGGGTATATTTTACTACAGACTACTTTACTTTAACTTGAGTAATTTTATAATGAAGTATCGCTAATTTTATTTGAGAAAATTACTGTATTCCGATCTTTTCACAGCCCAAATAAATCCGATGTGTGTCACTTCCGTACGTGGTACTAAATCAGATGCATCCGATTGCTTTCAAAGCGTCTGCAGTCTGATCGGTCATGAGACAACCGTCATAATTCTGCACCAGAAAAAGCTAGAAGCGGTAAATCAGGACAAAAACAATGGCTAAAATGTCTAATTATGAAATTATGAAAGAAGAAATTATCTGATCTTAACTCCGAGTCAGTGAAGGGCGTACCGTCACATCCCAGTCCCGCCACTCCGAACAAACTTCCCTACAGAAATTTTTGTCAATTCTCCACAAAAAGCCGTTGCTATTAATTGTGCTTTACTTTTATTAGCTTACTTCGTCTTGTTATGATTTTATAACAATACTGTCGGCTACCTTTGATGAACAAACCTTTTTAAAATCGATCCATAAACAGCGGGATCCATTATTACTTCCGTAAACAGAGCACTGACGTGTGACGTCAATGTTCTTCTTCTGCGCATGCGGGTTGCGTTGGGGCCTAAACCGTTAACACAGAAGTCTGATTTCGGTCGGAAAAACGAAATTGAGTATCACGGCTTGCTGTGTGAATGACGTAGCCTTAAGTTACAAAATATACATGAACAATAAAAATCTTAATTAAGAAGCGTTACTCACATGTGATCCGGATCTTTTGGCCACTTCCAGAACTTTCTCCATGGAGAGGTAACTTTGTTGGGAAGGAGGCGGCCCGATGTGGTACGCTTCATCCGCCTGCAATAAACAAAGTTAAGACCTGATGGAGAAAATAATAATAATAATAATAATAATAATAATAATAATAATAATAATAATAATAATGAGTATTATGAGAATATAGCTGATATATCACCATGGCAACGTGCATGGAGTGTCTGTCTGCGTCGCTGTACACCGCCACAGAGCGGACGCCCATCTTTTTAGCCGTTCGCATCACACGGCACGCAATCTCTCCTCGGTTGGCGATCAGAACCTTTTCGATTCTTCCCACCTCTGCAGATGTTCAAGAAAAAATAATCTCTATTTATCTGGAATCCTTATAAGCACACATTTATTTTGTTTATCATACAGACATGCTCAAGTATTAGTTTTTTTTGTTATAAATGTATAGACCTCTCTGCATATTTCCAGGATTTAGTGATTCATAAGAATACACTGTAATACCATAAAGTTTCAATAGTGCCACAATGTAAAAATGAGAATAAAAAAAATACTAAATTATTATTTGGAGACTATTCACAAACTTGAAATATTAGAAACATACAAAGTGAGAATCAGGACAAGAGTTTTACATTGCAGAAATATCCATTCTGCAATGGATATTTAAATTAAATTTTAATTTAAAATAAAACATTTTAATTTTCTTAAAATTTGACAAAACAAACATGAACTGCTTTTAATTTTTATTAGGATTTGTTGTGACAGACTAACACAAAGTATAGTGCATAACTGTGAAGTAGAAAAACAATTATACATGGTTTTATTTTTACAAATATCAACCAAAATAGTTTGTAACTCTCCATCTTAACTATGCCTCTCCTAAAACAAAGTAAGCCCAGTGACCAGAGAATAGAAACAAGACAGCAAGTCTTAGATACATTTGCAGCTTCAAAGGAGTTGTTTAAATCAAAACATAAGCATGGCCTAGTAAAAGTCCAAACCTACATGTAATTAAGTACTGTAACAGCACCATTTTGCAAAAACAAATGAGTCCCTAGATGTGCTGATAGATGTGCCTCAAAAAGATAGTTCTACAAAGTATTGACTGATGGGTACTGAATAAAAACATATTTTACTTTCACCTCATAATTATGCACTTTCGTCAGTCACATTGAATCCTAACAAAATACAGTGAAGTTGGTGGCTGTAACATGACAAGTGAAGTTAAAAATTATGATTACTCATGGAAGGCAGCCAATGAGATTTCTGTTTTTAGAAATTAGAAGGCATATAACATAGACGTGATAAGCTAACCTGTAATCATATTCATAGTGATGATTATACATCACCCTTATGGTCCAGGAATTAAACCATGTGAGTGTTCTCTCACCTCCTGACACAAACCTCACTCCTCTTTTGGTCCATGACAGCTTCCTGAGGAAAGAAAACAACATCCTGGGTTTAGTTTTTTAATCTACATCGCTGTGAATATGATGTGGCCAAGATGTTAGATCAGATCATTTAAGCAAGAAAACCTCCAGATGTCAAAAGTAAACAATTGCATCAGCTACATTAGCATTCTGCTAACTTTATTTAACCTTGCTCAGTTCATTTCTCATCTACTAGTTTTCACAGTTTGAAATGCTTGAATTACATCTTAATTAATGATGGAAAAACAAACTCAATTAGAGGAGATAAGTTGTGACTGTTGAAAGGTAAATGATGGTTTTCAGAGCGCATCTGAATCCTTATCTCAAATAGAGGATAAACTGCGTGCAAACTCGAAAGCTAACACTGAAAAGCTAACAACTAAAACGGAGGAATGTTGAGAATTTCTAACCTAAGTTAACCAGGTAAGCTTTTGTACTCACTGTGAGAATATCCTCAGACCTTGCAGTGTTGGAAAACTCAGAATAACTGCAGCCATTGCTACCAGCTGCTGCTAAGGCTACCGCTGCTAGCTACCGCTGCTAGCTACCTGCTTGTTAGACTGAGAGAACAGCGGAGGAGCAAAACGCAAAACTTTAATCGAAAAACAAATTATTTACAATCAAATCCAATAGTAATATTTGAAAATAACTCACTTAAAGAAGAAATGAAACGCTGTGCAATTAAATCTCATTCAACTTGTTCGATTTAGCTTTTTAAAATTATTTTATTCATTTCAGACCCTACTGAGCACCCGTAGAGTGTTCTAGCCAATCAGAAAACGCGCTTTGGAGGCGGGGAAGATAATGTAGTTACAAAGTGTCACCACAGGAGGGGGGTGTTTTTCAGTTCCTCTGATGGCAACTATAGGAAACTAACTCAAAACTTCCGTTTATCAATAAAAAATATTTAATAATATTGACAAAAATTCAATTCAAATTTGCATCAAAAATGAAATTATTTAACAAAGATTTCCTAAATAAAGTATATTTTTAAGAAGAATAGATAATGAGTAAAAAATTAGAAATATTTGAATAGGTTGTGGACAACAAGCTATTCAATTACATATGAACAATTACTTTTAAATTTCTGGCGTCTATTTCCAGAGATTTTTAAAATTCAAATATTTGATAGGAAAAAAACCTTGAAAAAACTGAAAATTTCACAGTTCTAAAAGTCAAAAAATCTTGACTGAAAATCTTGATTGAGATATATTGAAGGTTGTGATTATAAACTGATAGAAACTGCTACAGTTTATGGGATTGTGACTGTTATTCCTTTTGTTTTTTCTAGTGGAATTCCAAAGAGGAATAACAAAAGTTATTTCTTTATACTTTAATGTCTTTTTACAGAGTAAGTGCAAGAAGTGAATTTGGATTTCATTTTAATGTTCTTCTAGAAATTTTTCCTTTTATTCAAAAAGTGAGTTGAAAAAAAAAATGCAATAATGTGCTTTACATGAGGTGATATCTCCATACTTTAACATTTAAATTGCGTAACTGATAAATAAAAATGCTTGTTAAAAAGACAGAAACATCAACACTGATATAAAACTGTGAACTGTAAATTTTAGACGTTTAGAGAGTTTAAAAAGTGAAACATTAAGTTCAGAGTCTCTCATATCCTGATGCGTGGCGATCTCTGATGATCAGGAAGCTCAGCACGACGCCGAGGAGGACTCCGGTTGCTATGGACCCGATGATGATGGGAACCGCTCTATGGTTAAAATCTGCCCAGCACTCATCCTCTGACACACAAGAGAGGAAAAAACTCAACATTTAAAAATACTCAGCAGTTTTTGGTAGAGTAAAAAATGCCATCAGACAGGAAAAAAATAAAGTTATATCCAAATTCTGGAATTTCAAAGACTAAAACGAAAATAAATAATACAAATTATTAAAAAATAACTGATTCAGGCAGAAGAAATACTTTCCCACATCTGGCTTTTTAAAAATTTGATTTAATGAAACTAACAAAGTAATTCCAGTGTAAAATTACAATTAGTAAAGCAAAGGTTTTGCACAAACAAGACGTCTCACTTCAACTTAAATTGTAGGTGTCTGTAATTTTTTTAGTTTTTTTATTTGTTAAGTTTAGTTCCTCACAATGAGTAGAATATCCTGAAAATCCACTCAAATAAAAGTAGCGATACTTTATAAAAACATTACTAAAAGTAAAAAGTAGTGTGGTAAAAGTATTTAAGTAAATGTAATTAGTTACTACCCACCTCTGATTATTGATACCTTTTGACAGTGAGACTCTTATCCCTCCATATTTTATAAGCTCTAAGTGGAACATAACTTTAGCTTCTTTTCTCCTAAATCGTTCTTATTTAGTTTTTTAATTTAGTTATAGTTCATATTAATGATGGAAAAGTTCAAACATTATTTATCTAGGCCTCTTGTCACTTTAAATCCAAATAAGCTGCTGCTGGTCATGCCCCCATATGTAATGTTTACAGTCGTGAGTCAAAATGGCTGCAAACAGACGTGCAATTATACACCTGTATATCTTTGAAAAGCAGAAGTGGAGCCTCCTGCACAACCAACAAAAATACAGCAAGTAGTTTCTGGATGGAAAGTCAACAACAAAACACTTGTGTTTTCCTGCAGCCATTGTACAGCGAATACAGCCGTAAAACCAGATGAAAACACGCTGGAGCTCTGCTTGGGTTGCTAGGTAACGGTGACAGAGGCTTTTGAAATTACTAATTTTCCAGACATCATACAACATTAACTTATTGTTAAAAACCATCTGGATGTGTTTATTAAATGCTTGGACTGTTTTTATAAGAGACCCAAATGAAAATACAAGAACGTGCAAAATGTGAATTTTGAAAACTGGGTCTGCTTTAAAATGACTTTTTATGTCCACTAGATAAATTTTGCGTCAGGTTTTCAGCCCTCCTGCTACCTTCTCTGAACTCCCCATCGGGGACACCGAAGGCCTGCATCTGCAGACGAACCAACTTGATCCGCAGCTCAGAGGAAACCGAAAGGAGCGACTCTGACGTACACTTGAAGCTTCTGTCATTTGCTGCTTTAAAAAGCGTCTGGTTAGATAGAAACCCAGAATATGTTTTATCTGTGAAGAAAATAAAGCCGTAAGACAAAAAGAATTAAAGCTTACATTTTACTGTTCCAGATAAAATGTTTTCTGTAACATATCTGAGCTCTCACTGGGGCATCCTTTGCAAACAGGTAGAGGGAACAATCGAGCCGCCAGTTTGGTGACGTAGAAATGATCTTCATCCTGTAGGAGAAATAACCGGACAATAAAATTTTACACACAAATGAACATGTGTTAAGGAAATCCTAAGCAGTTAAATTGGTTCCTGTTTTGTTACTTTTCTGAAGGTGAACTCCAGACGTGCAGAATTATCCGGCAGCATGAGGGACAGAAGAGCTTCATCTTTGCTGCATTCACCGCTCAGCACAACTCTGGACGGATCAAGGCTGAAATACCAGTTTGTCTAAACACACACAGAGAGAAACGCTTCGAGTTATATTCACTAATAATTCCTGCATTTCAGTTACAAGAATCTCAAAGCTGATGCTGCACGGATATATTTAACCCCACGTGTCAAAGCTAAGGCACGAGGGCCAAACCTGGCCCACCAAAACTTCTGATTTGGCCCTGTCTAGACTCCAGAGGGAGGCATAAATATAACTTTCAAGACAACAGTTGTGTGCTTAAATGTTATTTTGTCAATCAAATCAAAGCAGTTTTTATCTGCATACTTGCAAATTACAACATGCAGTCCCTCCAGTGTTTTGTGATTCTGTGGTTAAGTAGATTCACAAAAAATCAACAAATTCCTGCATTTTTTCATGCGAAAGCATAATTGTGAGATTATTGCAAATTTTCTGCAACACATGTAAAAGACATTGGGCTAAAGTTACATTTACCGCCATACAGAGGAGCAAATATCGCAAAATATCTTTAAAATATTTAGAATTAGCACCATAAAAATAGATTTTGATTTCAAAATAAAACAATCGCAAAATTCTGGAGGGGCGGATCAATGTGAAACAATGTTTGATATTTAATTTTAAGAACTACATGTTGACTACAGACACAGATATTTATTAATACTTTAACAGTTTCAAAGTATTCTGTCAGAACCGACCCAGATTGAAAATGAGTTTGACACCAACAAACACACACTGCTGAATGCTTCAAAGCTTCTCACCTTGTTCTCGATAACAACATACTCTGCTCCCAGATTGGCTTTAATGCACGGCTGCCCAGCATGATCTCTCAGCATGTAGCTTCCTGTGGACGCAACAAATGCAAGTGCATTAAGTCTGTGGTTGGATAGGTGGCCTGAGACAAACAATAATTTACTGCCTGAATATATTTGTTATGTTTCATACTTTACATCGTGTTAAGCTACACTGAACAAATGACATCCAACAAATTTCTCTCAGTTTAACTAAAATTCTTCCACCAGATGTTTTTTTAAATCTAATTTTATGTGTAATTTGTATAATTTCACAGCTAAAATACTACATACAGAACATTGCGTTGGGGGGGGCGTGGTCCACTCAACGTTCTCAACGTTTAAACTGGAGCATGAAAATGTCTGCAAACAGATGCAGTCATACAAACATCTTTCCTCAACGGTAAGTCGACAACAAAACACTCATTCTGTTGTTTTTTTTTACACTTTAGAGAGCACACAGTGGTAAAAACCAACCAATTGTTCTGTAGCTCTACTTGAGTTGCTAGGAAACGGGCGGTTGAGGTTGCTAGGTAACGGGGCAGTGCCCGCAGAATGTTGCTTAACAATCCAGAGGTTTTTCTAAGGGCTAAAGAAACACATTAACGTATTGAGAAAAACAGCTGGGTGTTTTTTTTTTAAAGCGCTTGAGTTATTTTTAGAAGCATTTGAGACCCGAATGAAAATTAAAAAACGTAAAAAATGTGAATTAATACGCTCCAAAATGCTAACATTTTCAGCCCTGTAGCTCATTCTTCTGGAAAGTTCTACTGAAGAAAAGTCCAGACAGTTTGAGAAAACCTCAACACTTCCTAACA
Organism: Gambusia affinis; assembly: GCF_019740435.1. Taxonomy (NCBI): domain Eukaryota; kingdom Metazoa; phylum Chordata; class Actinopteri; order Cyprinodontiformes; family Poeciliidae; genus Gambusia; species Gambusia affinis. Next base: position 27,493,561 of record NC_057877.1, on the reverse strand, counting down.
CGGCTGGCGCCATCCTCTTTGCATCTTATTGATTATTTATTAATAGTTGTTCTTGTCATAATTCAGGTGACTGGGCTCACCAGGAGTGGGAATGGTTTCCATGTGCTGAAGAACAGGCCTGTAGAAAAGAGCCTTAGAGCTGCCATTCCTCTGCAGGCGGAGACCTGATGAAGAACGAACTTTATCACTTTTTCTTCTGAAAGTTTATTAATGTGATGCTGAAGCAGAAACAGTGTGAGAAAATGTGAGGATGTCAGTAAAATGCTTAAAATGGAATATATTTTATTATCCCCTAGGGGAAACTTGTCCTATTAGCAGCTGCTCAATCAAAAATAAACACTTACAAAACATATAAACAGCTAGAAATGTAGACTAAATACACAACTGTTTAAAAATAACACACATAATTACACCAGAAGGAATGCGAATATATCTTGTACCAGCGGTCTCTGAAATTTAGACACTATACTATTCAAGAATTGTCCAAAATCTTGTCACCGCAACAAATTGTTGGTGCAAATGGACAGGTTTTATATTTTTATAGACATTTTAGGAAAAACTTTCACTAATATGTCTTTTTTTTTAAAGATGTAGACAAATCCAAATATTCTGAAAGTGGAAAAAGTTACAAAAGCACAAAATATTTGTCTTTAGTTCAGCAAATTTGTATTATTAATTTGATAGTAACTGAATCACAACTGTGCAGTCAGTGCCTGTTACACTAAAAACAGGAAGCTGGTTTTGAAGATACTGACCCATATCTGCTAAGGATAAGACAAATTTAAATTATTTTCTAAAAAAAGTGGAGAACAATGGATCAATAAACTGCCAACATTTTCATGAGACAAAATGTCTGCAGACCACACACATCCTGGACACAAACTGTTTAGACTTTTACCTTTAGGTTGGCACTAGAGAGCTGTCTCTCTGGTGAAGAGAGCCAACATCAATATGATTCATATCTGCATTAATTCAACCTCATGTTCCTCGTTAAAAAGAAAAAAGAACACTACATATTAGATGAAACAAAAAATTATCTTTTTTTATTTTTACAGTTTTCAGATATTTAATTCAATGTTTTCATTGAGAGCGAAGTGAAGTTAAGTTATATTTCTTGTTTCTGTACATGAACATGGCGAATGAGGCTGATTCTGTGGAAACACTGCAGTTGATTTCATGTGTCTTAAACCCACAGAATGAGAAAGAACAAAACTGAGAGCTATCACCCCTGTATGGGCAAAAAAAAAACAAGATAAAAATGAATATTTTATTCATGAACATGGATTTGAGTAACAAAGTCTGATATCTGACTTGGTTAATTGGAACCAGAATCAATATTTCTACCGTTCAGCGGTTTTATAAAAAAAATTTTACCCGCAAATCAAAAGAGAAATCACAAAGTACCTCATTTTAAACCAATAATGTAGTGAAAAAGCATCAAACTTACCTGGAAGAAAAGCAGTTAAAAGGAAAACAACCAGTCTGCTCATATGTGGATTTAGCTGCATGGTTAGAGAAGCAATGTGAAGGTAGATTGGTGACAGATAGGAAGTGCAGCTGTGGTTTGCTTTGTAAATGTGAGAGCAGCTCATGAAGAGAGACCACAGAAGCAGAAAGTCAGTTGAAAAGTTTCTCTGCAGCATCTGAATTTTCCATTTAATGAGTAAATTATGAATGTAAAGAAATCATTATCCAAGATGGAAAATTTAACTCAATAAACAGTAAAAAAAACAAAACAAAAAAAAGCATTACATGTCAAGTTTAATGCAGGATTTCCACTTGTCTTTAAATAGACTTAGCAGCGTTATTAGAGAGGAGAGACAAAAAAGTATCAGCTTGTTGTGTGAAGAGTAAGTTTCTTCTTGTTTGATTTCTTTGGTCAAATTTAACTTAATACTATACTTAAATTACCAAATTTAATCTAGTTTTGGTTTTTTGTCCAACTTAAATGATCAAATAATCAGTAAAACTTGAACACTTACAGAATGATGTTAAAATGCTGATTTAATTTAATGGAAATAGTATGGTAGCTGAAAGAAACTCCAAAACACACAACCACAAAAAAACCCAAAACCAGATGAAAAACGCTTAAATCACAGAAAAATAAAAAAATAGAAACCTACAACCAACAAAACAAATACAAAAGAGACATAATGCAACAACAGAACAATCCTGTCACCACATGCAACAGAAGAGAAATGCTGCAAACAGCAAAAATAACAGGAAGTATAAAACGCTACAAACTCACTCCACATAACAGAAGACCTCCAGACCACTAGGGGGAGTCGACCACCAAATCACATGGAGCCAGACTCAGTAAAGACGATGAAAGTTGGAGGAAGAAAGGAGCGACCATATTCAATATTATTTAATATCGACACACTTCATGCGCTTTTCAAACATTCAATATTATGTAATATTCTAGAAAAGCAGCGTATTTACTGTTTTTATCCACTCTGAACCAACATGGCCTGAAAGGCTGCTCACCGAGGAAGAAGCCATTACTCTGATATACAGCTGGCCGATAAACTGATTTAATTAATTGAATTTGAAGATAAAATTTTTGGAAAATCAGTTTTTTTTTTCACCAGTGTACTCCTTGCATTTTCATAGTTATGTGTGATGTAAGCAGGTCCAGGACGGCCATCTTGGTTTACAGCTTCTATTTATTTGGACTTTGAATTCAGGTCAACTCTAAAATTGAATATTTAGGCAAGGCTAAGATTTTGTTTGATTTTTAAAGGCAGGAATAAAGTCATAATAAAGATTTTAATGAGAAATGTCACCATAATTAGTGGAAGTACTGCTAGCATCAAATTATTATTATTATTAGTAAGCTTTTTTCTTATTAAAACAACTTTTACTCACAATTTTGAGATACATTTTCTGGTAAAATTGTGTTTTTTTCCTCCTATTATGATTATATTGTCGCAATTAAGCACAAATTCTCATAACCTCTGTTGTACAACTCAGTCTGAAATGAAATCCACCTTTTAAAGATATTTTCTGGCCACAACGAGAAGAAGAAGAAGAAATCTGAGGTGTTCAAACCTAAGGACACTACATGCTGTCAAGCACGGTGGCGCCACTATCATGCTGTGCGTCTATTTCAGTACAATTGGTCACAAACACATTAAATCAGATTTTGATTAATTAATTAATATGAATTCTATCAATTATGCCAGAAATTATGTTAATCTGCGTTTGGAACTAGCACTTTTTCATCACCACAAGCTCTTATTTCTTGCTGAAAAGTTACTTATAAGTTAGTTTTGTCTTATTTCATATATTTGCACGAGAAACTAGACCAAAATTACTTGGCAAAATGTTGTGTTTTGCAGTGCAAGCTTTAAATTATATCTTTGTAAACATCTCAAACACACCAGAGATGGAGGAATACAAAGAAATGTTCATTTTTATTACACCAAAAATCAGATTCTGCAGCAATATCTCAAACCCCAACTAGAACGTCTTGAGAAGAATTAAGCTCCTTTAATTTACCACATTTCCCTGTAATCTTTTACTTTCCAGTATGTTTTAAATTTCTAAATGCCGCTGAAGTGACTTATGAACTGTAAACAGGCAAACTGGGGGCAGATCCACAGAAAAGATTTCGTAATCTGTTGATCTTGGTGCATGGAAGCTCTCCTCAGCTTGTTGACGGACAGTTGGTGGGGAAATCAGAGTGGCTGGGGTTAAAGGTCGACGGGGACAAAGTTCCACTTAAAACTGACTGAAAAAACACAGCGATCGTGCTAACAGTGGCGTGCAAACACAAACGTTACAAACAAATTCAAATCTGTGTTTTTAGGCGTCGCTTTCTGTGTGGTTCAGAGCGTAATGTGGGGAAGTTTGTGCGTTTTGCTTTGCGTTCCCTTTGCCTCTGAAATGGCTGATGTATTGAGTGGGAGGGCAAACAGTTCTTAGAGAAAATTGTGTGTGTGTCCTTTGTGTCATCATCTTCCTCAGGAATCCCAGCCACAGCTGAAGAGGACAAATTCACTCAATCATCCGGAGACAGGAGTCGGGATTTTCACTGTAAGCTAGCTTTGGAACAATTCGACTGGGGGATGTGAAGTAAAAACTGTTTCGTTATTTCTCTTAACATTTTTACTTATTTTTTTTTACTATTTAACCACATTAGTATTGTTCAATCTGTTAGAGGAGGTAGGCTGGAGAGTTTCCGCAAAACCAATCAGAGGTTCCCTGCAGCAGGCTGATAGCAGCAATGCTTTGCCACAAGCAAGGCGCCAGTATTTGTTATGGAATAAGTCCTGAGGCTAAACACGTTTCTCTATAGAATGCCACCAGCTCAGAGTTTTGAAAAATTGATGCACGTGCTGGATATTCTGGTCTGACAATGTTCTTGTTATGCAAAATTGTTCCATTAGCAAACCTGATTCTTGGAGACTCGCATATTTGAACAAGTTAACTGACCCTCCAGCGAGGACGAGGTTGACCTCTCCCCACCCTGTGGTTTCGTCTCCTGCATGAAAATTGTTCAACTGGAACTGGAGTGACCACATTGTGTGTCATGAGTTCTATATATTGTGAAGCTTGCAGCTCCAAGTCAGAACTCAGAGCCGCTCGCTGCCGTGTTGTTCTCCGTCGGCTCTTTGCCATTTGCCAGAGTCTCAGCCTGATCTGTTGTCACACAGATTTTGTCCACAGGGAAGTTTGGTTTGTGAGGTGAAAACCCTGATAATTAGTTTTATTTTTTTCTGTGGTTTGCAGCGGAGTAAAAAGGCGAAGCAGTCACCAACGTGCATGATGAGCAGCGCAGTGGGGCTGTTTGTCGCCGCTCTGCTGTGTTTCTGCAGCTCAGCGTTCGGGCAGGTAAGAGAAAAGAAAACATTCGAAAAGAGAGAAGAAGAGCTTTAAGATGTGAGAAACTCTTCAATGACTTAAAGAAACCACAACATTTTTTCCAGAGTTTATTGATTTATAAAGAACTTAAAAACAAAATCTCACCAAGTAATTTTGGTTTGGTTTCTAGTGTAAATGTCTTAGTACACCTGAAATAAAACTAAACCAGCTTAAAAGTAACTTTCCAGCAAGATATAGAACAGGGTGTTCAAAGTGCGGCCCGAGGGCCATTTGTGGCCCTTCGACTGATTTTTTTGTGGCCCCCGACTGAAGTTCAAGAACGATACAAATTTGTTTATTTTAATCCATGGTAAAAAATGATTTGGAATAGAAAATGTTAAACATAACAACAAAGTATTCGTCTTTTTACTTACACAATTCGACTTTTATCGAATGTATTAAACTCATCTAAACGTTTTGAAATTAACCAAATCCTGCTCTTATAACAGATTTAATTTGTTCAACTAAGCCTAAAATAATTTAAAACTAGATGATTTAATACAGCAAGCGCGCAAAATTCTTTTCAACATTTTTAAGATATGATGAAAAACATCAACTTCCTTCAAGAAAACAAATAAAAAATAACTATTTGCTTGATTGTAGGTTTATTTTGTGCTTTTGACTGAACGAGTTTGACCCATAAAAAAGTTTGGACACCCCTGATTAAGGACTTTATTTTAAGTAAATAATTTATTAACATTGATAAAAATAAGTTCTGGTTCCACTGGCAGATTATTTAATTTAAAATAAGATTTTTTCCTACAAGTGATAATACAGGGAAAATGTATACAACCTGTACAGCATGAGATTTGTGATTATATATTGAGTTGGTGAGTTATAAGCTAATTTTATGAGCAATTAGATCCAAAGGAGAAATCAAATTTTGATGAAACTCGTCAATATGGGTTGAAAAGAAACCTGTAAATTATTAAACTTCTACATTTTGGACCAATTTATAAATTTTACCAACTTCAGCGAATTAGCTTGTGATGTCAAATGAACTGAAGTCACTATTTACACAACGTGGAAATTAAAAAAATACATCAATACTGCTCAGGAAAACTTAAATAATAAAATATATATATATATATATATAGAGAGAGAGAGATAATACCTGAAATTGAGCGTTTTATTGTGGGTGCATTTACTTCAAAATGATTTTAAACTGCTGATGTATTTGTGAAGCAAAAAGCTGTTTAAATTTGTTGTTACTGTGGCTTTTCACTTTTCAAAAAACCTCCAATCTAATTATATCTGGTTCTTATTGTGTCTTATCAAAACTAATTCTATTAAATGAGGCAAAAACTGAAGCGCAGTTTGAGCAAACTTCATTCAGTTATTCACAAACTACATTGTTTTTTAATGACACATAATGACACCGTCATCAGCATAAAAGGAAACCAAAATATTAAAAAATCAACAGTGAGAATGTGATTTTCAGGCTTGTTCACTGCAAAAACGAAATGTTACTATTTTTGGTCGAGTTGCTAGTCTAAATATCTTAGTACACTTTAAATTAGACAAAAATAACTTACAAGTAACTTTTTTCCTTAATATTGATAAAAACATTCTATCCATATTTTCACTGGCAAAGTATTTCACTTATAATGATGCACAAAGAATACTTTTAAACGTATTTTTTAAAATAATAACAGTCAAGTAATTGAGTGTAAATATCTTGTTACACTTGAAATAAGACAAACTAATTTACAAGTTACTTTTCTGCAAGAAACAGAAGCTTTTTTAAGTGACTAATTACTTAATACTGATTAAAAAGTTCTAGTTCTTTTGGCAGATTAATTTACTAATAACAGGACATTTTTCCCTTGTTATAAATTAAATAATCTACCATTGGATCAATAACTTGAAACAAGTTACTTTGTCTTGGAGAAAAGTTACTTGTAGTTTATTCCACTTGAAATAAAACAAAATTAGAACATTACTAAAACTGGACCAACAATACTTGGTAAAATATTGTGTTTTCTGATTGTAGACACAATCACATCAAAAAAAGAGAGAGAAATGGTGATTATATCTTAGGAACCACATGAAATCTTTCACTTACAGATGATTTTATGAACCAAGTGGTTTCATTTAATCACTTTGTGTGACATCTTAAATAAAAAATTATACTTTACTTTATCAAAACAGGCTAAATTGATCCCACCTTCAGTTTTGCAAATGTGTCATAAATCCCTCAAATGTTTTAAAAAACATTACTTTTCTCTCTTAAAATAAAGATTTAATCTTTTGTGTGCGAGTTTGCCATTAACGTCTCTAGTTTTGTTGTTGTTGTTGTTTGGTCCAGGCGGACGTGGACGGCCAGCGAGGCGTTCTGGTTTTCTGCGATGACCCCTCAGTGCAGAAGGCCGTCACCAGCGCCTTGCATGAGTTCAACAGCAAGCTGACCGTCGGACAGAAGCTGGCTCTGTTTGAGATCAGAGTGGCCAAGAAGGTACAGCAGCTGGAGAAATAATGCAGCTTCCTGCAACAGCGCAGGAGAACTCAGGATCTCATTAATATTCATGATCTCATTGATATTCATGATCTCATTAATATTATTCCGCAGTTCAGACAGAGTCAGATGTGATGAAGTCATGTTTCCGTCATCTTGATTTAGACATAAATCGCAGCTTTTGTTGAATTTAGAAATTATTTTCCAAAACAAAATGGCTGACAGATTTCTGGAAAATGCAGTTTGACCCTTTGACCTTTGCTACATGCTGATTGCAGAGTTGTGTAGTGACTGGTTAAATTTAAAAGAAGTAATACTTTTAGGAGTATTTTTACACTGCTGCACTGCAAAAACAGAAAATGTTAAAAAGTGTTTTTGGTTTTGTATAATAACATGATCATCAGCGTAGAAGGACGCCAAAATCTAATAAATAAACAGCGGGAATGTAATTTACAGGCTAGTGCAAAAGTCTTAGTACACTTGAAATGAGACAAACCAACTTAAGTAAGTTTTCAGCAAGATTTAGGAGCTTTTATTGGGTAAATAATTCCTTAATGTCAATGAAAAAGTTCTAGTTTCACTGGCAGATTATTTCACTTATAACAAGATGGTTTCCTGTTTTAAGTGAAATAATCTGCATATGGAGCAAGTATTTTTAATTATTATTAAGGAATTATTGAATTAAAACTATTTCTGATATCCAGCTATAAAGTTACTTTCAGATAGTTTTTTTTATTTTGAGTGTACTAAGATATCTTCATTAGAAACTCGACCAAAAATATTCTGTAAGATTTTGTGTTTTTTTGCAGTAGTGTAGTAAAAATACTCCTAAAAGTATATTTTTTACTCTTACTTGAGTCATTTCTTTTTTGGATATTTTAACCCCTATTGACAGTAACTGTACAGATTTCTTTTGTTGCCTGATTTTATTTTGTATTTATGTTATTTACATTAATTATTTTCATTTTGATCTTTTAAATACCAACATTTCCACACAACCTTACATCGTTGTCTGTTTGATGTTGTAATTTTTCAATATTGAATTATTGTTTCGATTACTCAGTGCTTGACTAGAGTTATGAGATCTATACAAATAAAATCTCAAACATTTCCAACTTTTGAAGCTCTGAAATGTTCAGGGTTTTTTTTTAAAGAAAATGTATTATATTAATTTCAAACTTATAATCTCTTCTAGCAATTTTTCAACTTGTCAAGCTCAGAAATTTCATAGCCTTTAGAAATTTTAGACTTTTGGATCTTATAAATTGGAAATATACTAATTTTTCTGGCCCTAATAATCTGTTGCATGACTGTGATTGATTGTGTGCAGACAGAGGACGGATCCGACTCCAGGTACTACCTGGAGTTCACCAGCAGGAGGAGTGACTGTCCAGCAGGGGGCAGCAAAAACTGGACCGACTGCGACTATCTTCCCACCGGAGCTCTGGTAACGACGTTAAAATTATTAAAGGATATTAAATAATAATAAAATAACTCTCTCTCTCTCCTAATACTTGTGTTAGAACAAAGTTCAAGTTTTAAAACTTAAACTCTACAATGTTTTTCCTCCAGGCAGCAATTTCATGCAACTCTACAGTCCACATGAATGAGAAAGAAACCGTCACTAAAGAGGTGTATTGTAATATTGGTGAGTGAATGATCTTACCAGAAACTCATCAGTTAGTTACTCAACCTGCATCCTGCAGTGGAGCAAAAACATCTAAATCAAATAAATTATGGTACATTTGCATTTATTTAGCCATAGAAAATCTACAAAAAACATTTAAGGCATAAAATATTGAAATAGTTTGGGGGAGGAGGGGTTTGTGTCTGAATTAACAGAATTAAGAGGTGAAGGTCAAAGCAAAGATTTGATCAAAAATGTCTCATAATTTGTAAAAGCAAAGCAGTTTTAGAGAAAAGTTTTTCTTATAACAACATTTTCCCAAAAGTGGAATAATCTGCCAGAAGAACTGGTAATTTTTCATCAACATAAAGTAATTATTGACCTAAAACCAGCTCCTGCATCTTGAAACGTTACTTTAAGGTTAGTTTTGTCTTATTTAAAATGTAATATGATATGTTCTCTAGGAACCAAAATAACAATCATTTGGAAACATTGTTTTTCTTTCCCACATTTTAGCGTATATGTAGCAGGATTTTTCCATGTATAGAGTAAAAACACAAAATATTACAAAGTATTTTGTTGTAGTTTCTTGCGCAAATATCTTAATAAAACTTTAGATAAAACTAACTTACAATAATTTTCAGCAAGAAACTGGAGCTTGTTTTAGGTCCATAATTACTTAATGTTGATGAAAAATGACCAGTTCCAATTTCACTTTTATCAGCACATTTTCCCATGTTATAAGTGAAATAACCTGCCAGTGATACTTGGACTTTTCCATTAAAATTTCAACGCTTCTGGTCAAAAAAAAATCTAAACTACAACACTGTCCAAAAGGTTTACTTTGGGACAATATTTGAACTTTTTCCACATGTTGCAAACTGCAAATTGGACGTCAATATGATTTAATTCCCATCAACATTCTCACTGCAGTCTTGAATTAAGAAAGATTACTTTTGTTTATTGTGTGCAAAAAGTCCGATATCTGAGCGTTCCTACAGAATCACGAGTTGGATTAAATAAATATTCCTTCTTGTGTTTTTCTGCCACATCATTTTGCTTTAAAAGAAATTTCAAATAGGAAAAACATGTACTGGTGGGTGTGGAGAAACCAAGATTGTGAAATACATTGAAGCAAATAAGAAAAGCCCAACATTAACCTGTCGCTGCATGGAAAACAGCAGCATGTAGACTTTAATCTGTTTGCTTTACCAGCCAGAGGCAAATGCAAACAGATTCTTTCAAAGTGTGAGGCAACAATTTCCAGGACCAACATGGAAAATTACTTCTTTTATAAAATACATTTTTCTGCTGAAGAATTTAAAGTCCATGTATTATTTTGTTCATTGTTTGAAATTAGACGAGCTGAATCTGAACTGCTGATGTTTAGATTTTACACATTTTGAACTGATCTGATCTATCAGAAGAAAGATACCAGTTACTAAAAATATAAACGTTTGGCAGAAAACAGTAAAAGAAGTAATGAAAACACAGAACTTAATAAAACATTTTGGTGGTTTGATGCCTTCAAGTGTTTTTTTTTTTTTATCTTGTTCACTTTAAACACTTTAAAAAAAACTAAAAAACTAAAAATTATTGATTTACCTTTTGAACACTCCAAAAACAACAAATCTTAGCAAGTCATTTTTGTCTAGTGCAAATATATAAGAATACAAACTAACTTAAAAACAAATTTACAGGAGACAGGAGTTTGTTTTAAGTCAATAATTCTCTAATATTGATGAAAGGTTATTAGTTACACTGTCAGATTATTCAGAGTTACTTTTTAAATCAATATTAAGGATTTATTGATCTAAACTAAGCTCATATCTCACTGAAAAAATACCTGTAAGATAGTTTTGTCTTAATTCAAGTGTACTAAGATGTTTGCACCAAGAACTAGACAAAAAGTATTTGGTAAGATTTTGTGTTTTTGCTGTGAACAAGTTTAGAAATAATATTCTAGTCGTTGGTGTCATTTTATGTTGATGACAGTGTCATTATACAGTTTTTGTTATAGCATTAAATTATTTTGTTTCTTCAGACGGCTACATTTCCGCAGAGAAAGCGAAGTGTTTGGGCTGCCCTGTGGAGATTGAAGAAAACTCAGATGACCTTAAAGTTCCTCTTTTAGCATCAGTGTCCAAGTTTAACTCAATTTCCAACTCAACTCACCTGTTCACCCTGAACAGAGTCAGCCACGCCACTAGACAGGTACAGACTGAAAGAGGGAGACAAAGACAAAACCAGTAAGAAATTATTGCTCCTGCTCTGAACTTACTGTGCTTATGTTTGCAGGTTGTTGCAGGTTTCAGGTACAAGCTGAGATTCGACATGAAGAAAACAACGTGTGCAAAGGCTGAGCACAAAGATCTCAACGACCTGTGTGTCCCAGATGAGGAGAATAAGGTAAAAAACATGAAATAAATCAACTGCATATAGAATTTTTTGGATATAATTGGGTTCCCCCTTTTTAAAAAAACATAATGCAGGAGTTTGCAAACTGTAACGCTACCGTGGATATGGCACCATGGAGACTGGAGCAGCCCAGTGTCTTCCTGGCGCAGTGCGAAGACAGAGCCCTGTCTGCGGTGAGACACTTACTTTGATTTGCAATGATAAAAAATATATGTTTTTGACATTACCTTGAATGAGCAGCCTGTTTACAGCATGCTGTGTTCAAGATGTTAATGGAAAGTTGAGTGGAAGGAAAGCTTTTTGGAAAAAGGAGTAGAAGAAAAAAACATCAGCTTCACAGTAATTTCAGCAAAAACCAATGTCGCAAACATAAACCCTGCAGTAGCCCAAAACATTTCTGAATTAAAATGAACTTCTTTTTAAAAAATTTAATGTTTTGATTTTATGACGGTGCTGAGTTTTTATTAGCTGTAAGTCCAAATCATCTAAATCATGGGTGATCAAGAATGTCCTGAGAAAGGCAAATGGTGGCCAAAGAATATTGTTAAACTTCCCAAAAGATTTCAAAAAACTAATCTGAGAAATTTTCTAAAAAAAAAAAAAAAAAAAAAAAAAAGGAAATTTGAGCATTGGTAGAAAAATACATTTTAAGATAAATATCAGAAATTATCTTTAAGAAAACAAATAAGGAAATTTTTGTTTGAAGTAAAAACTTTCCTAGAGAAAACTCAAATTTTGAGATTAAGCTCAAAAATTTTATAGAGAAAAAAATCTGCAATTTGAATATGAAAAGTTGAACATTTGCTTGAAAAATCATTAGAAATCTTATAGAAAAACAAGGAAATTTCCAACTTCAAAAATCTTTTTTCTACTTTTAAAACTCAGAAATTTCCAAATGTTTTGAAGAACACTGCTGAGATTAACCTCAAAATTTAAGTTTTTTTCTAGCAAATTTTTGACTTTTCAAAGTCAGAAATGTTCTTTTTTCAATAAAATGTGTATTTTTTGGAAGACATTTACTCCTCCTGTTTTTTCTATCTATAACGGCCCTAATAACGGCATCGTGGTGAATTAATTTATTCGTCTCCATTTAATTGGGCTGGTCTCCACTCAGGAACCTCCTCCAAACCGTCAGCCTCCCCCAACGCCAATAACCACCCTTTCCACTGCCCCTCCAGCCCCTGGAAACAATTCAAGCCGGTCCAACCCGTAGCGCCGACAGACGCCGCAAAGGCCTCCCAGAAGCCGCCGTTGGAGGGAGATTTTAGTGATACTGACCTGCTTTCTTAGATTATTTCTCAAGAAGCCGCATTTATTGTATGTTAGGATATAAAAATGTGTCCTCAATGAATTATGTTTAACTTTTTTTTCCCTTGCAAACAAGGCTCTATTGATTTAAATTTTTCCAGAACCACCTTCGGAGCTAAAGGCTGTTAGCAGACATATTTTTATTGTAACCCTTTTCTCTATTCTTTGGTTCAAAGTAACCAGGTTTTCTATTTAAAAATGTTTAGGAGTGATATAATTCAGGATGTCTAAAGAAACTTTTTTCCCCCAGAATGCGGGCAGCATGCTACAAAAATGAAAAAGTAGCAGTACCACCAACTGACTACTCAATGCTAAACGGAAAAAGCTAGCTAGATTAATAGCGGTTGATTAACAGCTAGCTAGATTGCTAGCGGTTGATTAACAGCTAGCTAGATTGCTAGCGGTTGATTAACAGCTAGCTAGATTGCTAGCGGTTGATTAACAGCTAGCTAAATTGCTAGCGGTTGATTAACTGCTAGCTAGATTGCTAGCGGTTGATTATCAGCTAGCTAGATTGCTAGCGGTTGATTATCGGCTAGCTAGATTGCTAGCGGTTGATTATCGGCTAGCTAGATTGCTAGCGGTTGATTATCGGCTAGCTAGATTGCTAGCGGTTGATTATCGGCTAGCTAGATTGCTAGCGGTTGATTATCGGCTAGCTAGCAGTAGCCTCAACGACCATAGATATGTTGTGTCAACGGCACAAAGTCAGAACATAATGAAGACGTCTGCGTGCGACCCAAACTTTTGCCTGACAAAAAAGCCTCTAGACAAAAACAAGCTACATTGAATATGTCGAAACTAAGAGCTCTAACTTGTACAGCAAATTTCCTCAAGTCATTTTCACAGGAATACCTATCATCCATCCATCCATTATCTGAACACCCTTCTTCCCTAATGGGGTCGGGAGGGTCGCTGGTTCCTCTCCAGCTGCGTCCCGGGCGAGAGGCGGGGTTCACCCTGGACAGGTCGCCAGTCTGTCGCAGAATACCTATCTTTTTAAGGCAATTTAACCCACATTTGTGAATCCTTCACCCATAAGTAAGGTCTGATTCCCAAAGATCAACTAAAAACCTAAAATACATAGTAAATGAAGAGCAGAAGATTCATATATCAGGGTCACAATTTGCTGTTATGGCCAGGCTAAAATTGGATAGAAAATTAAGAGAAAAAGCCACATTTCAAATAAAATTTCCCTACAATTTTTTAAGGCTTAAAATTAAATACATCTCCATGGAAACAAAGAATAAAGCATGGATGGGTTAATCTTTGTAAAAACACTTAACACGTGTAAGCAACTGCAAGAATATACCAGAGAAAGACCTGGGAAAAAAGACAGAACTCTTATTGGTTGTTAGAGTTGTTTTATATTAGTGCCATTTAAATAAAGATGAGCAATTATACTCTTATAATGGAATTACTTGAATTATCAATAAATTGTATGTTTTTTGTGAGTGAAAGTATAAAGGCTCACTGTGCCTAAAAAATATTCACTTCTGTTGCTTTTACAAAATGATCAGAATTTTGATTTTACTTTTTTCTTCTTTTTACAAAAATGAAACCTTTAATGTAGAAGTGAAATCTGTAAATTTGTAGCTTATGATTGATTTGTGAAGAACATAAAAACAGTAAAAAAAAATTATTTTCTAAAGTAAACATTAAAAGATTTGAATATTTGTGAAAATCTGTGAAATATAATCATCTGAATGAATAAAAAAAAGTAACAGTAAGTAAAAGTAACAGTAATGAACAAATGCTTACAGGAACAAATTGAACTTCTTGTGGACAGCACAGGAGCAAACACGCAGGACAATGTTTAACAAATTTATTTACACAACTTCACAGAAAGACCTGCTGACCAGTTAGTCGGTCGGTCAGGGAATACAACCGTCGCCTCTCTGAATGTTGAGCAAAAGCAAAACAAATGTACATCCATAAATAAAACAGCAATAATAACAATGCAAATTAAATACCAAATGTCCCAAAACCTACAGGGAGCAGACTTAAGGCATTAGGTAGTAAGGTGAATGTATGTTTATCAAAATAAAAAAGGGGGGGAAACAATTATAACATCAGGAAAATAAATACTGATCTCATGCAAGTATGATGTGAAAAAGTTCTGGCAGCACAGTACGTTACTACACTAACTCACAGAGCTGCACACAAGTAAAATATTTTATTTTTTATATTCCAGAGAATTTGCTTGAAATTTAAAAACAGAATTTTAAATCCATTTTGTGACATTTTCTCCATTCATGGCTCAATCCGAGGCTCAGTAGAAACAGTGCATTTAAACAAAAAAACAAACACGATCATCAGGCGACGATTGGATTCAATACAGACAAATGGCTTACATGGAAGATTAAACATTTTAGTCCAACAGTCACAATGAAAGCCACTGAAAAGGCAGGATTACGGCTTATTGCATTTATTGAGTTGAACTTCCTAAAGTGTTCTCGTTTTATGGATGAAGGTGAACTGCAAAGACGCAAAATCTAACCAAATATTTTTTGTCTAGTTTCCAATGTAAATATCTTGGTGCACTTGAAATAAGACAAAATTAACATGCAAGCAGCTTTTCAGCAAGATATAGCAACTTGTTTTAAGTAAATAATTCCTTAATATTGATGAAAAACGTAACAGTTTCATTGGCAGATTATTTAACTTCACAATCAATGGTCACTGTGTCGTTACTTAGCAACGCCAGCCAAGCCCAGCCCGTCACCTAGCAACCCAGGTCTATTTCTACTGACAGATTATTTTCACTTATAACAAAACACCTTTTCTGTGTTGTAAGTGAAATAATTTGCCAATTGAACAAGCATTTTTTCACCAATATTAAAGAATTATTGAGTTAAAGGTAATTTTTTAGTTAGTTTTGTCTTTTTTCAGGTGTAATAAGATACTTGAACTAAAAACTAGACCAAAAATATTTGGTAAGATTTTGTGTTTTTGAAGTGCGATTACTTCCAGGAGGATTTGAGTAATACAACCACTTTAACCGACCATGCTTTAGAAAACTGTTGGAATCTTATAAGATAATAACATTTTTTTAGTCTTCAATTTATTTACCCATCCTTCAGACCAAGATGTAATTGAGTCTTCTCTGTGGCACAAATAACATTCACTACTCGTATTAAACAATGCTTCAGCCATCGGTGCTTATGTACAGTACAATAGACTCTCATAATTAGTACTAATTGGACATAATCTCTTCAATTCATGAAATTTCAAGTAACACATGAATACACATATATATATATAAAAAAAGTTTGTTTCCCCTTATTTATCTTTCTTTATAAACAAATAATAATAAAAAAAATGCTGGCAAATATTTCCTGCCAGTGGAGATGGGTTGTTTCCAAAACATTTAAAGACACCATTATTGCAGGAGTCATGGCACGTGTGTCATTTTCCATTGGAACCTGCCAATGAAGCTCTGCAGCCTGCACAGAATGACTCAGAGGATGCATGGGATGACAACACACAACATAGTTGTCACACCTAATTACACATTTTCCGTCACACACACTCGCTATGCTGTTTGCAAAACATACATATCAGACTAATGTCCAAAAAAAGGCAAGAATTTAGCATTTCTTTTTCATCTTGTAGTGCTTTTCCAACATGGTTTTACAATATGAGCTTTCACAGGATTCACTCAGAAAAAAGCAACAGAAGGTCCAAGCTAATGATGCTGCACAAACATAACAAAATAGCTGCACCAAATTAAAACAAATCGTCACTTTGGTCTCTTAATACACCTGGCTGGTCTGGTGAAGCTCTTCAATTTATTCATTTACCATAATGGGCTTTTAATTACCCTGATTATGTAAAATATTCTAATTTATGGAGCATCACAAAGTTCATAGTTCAGCCCATTGAGAGGTTTAGTGTCACATGTTGCAGTTTTCAGCACTGATTGCATCCCAAATAACTGAAATACTGAAAACATTTTACTTTCAAAGTTCCCGTTACACTTAAATGTAATCATCAAGTGTCTTAACTTTCAACAAATTAAGTTTTAATCCATCTCAAGTTGTCTTTTTGGCCATATGAATACTGGTTGTGCAAAACTAATCAGCCATATTTCAGAGTCGGAAAACACCAACTGTTGGGCGTATGAAGCAAATCTCAATTCATGTTCTTAAGGCTTTTAAAGTGGAGCCGCCTATGAGCATAAAATATACAGTTTATGTTTTGTCACAAATTACTTCAGTATTAGCTCTGCTAGCACAATTTGCTTAGCTAAAGTTGCATAGAATTAGCCTAAAGTGACGGTTTTAGGGGTAAACAGCTGATTTTATTGTGTGTAAACTATGGAGGGAGCCAAAGACTGATGCGACGGGTAACATCCTTACGGTAATGCTTGTGTTAAACTCTCAGGTAAAACAGACTATGTGGAGAAAAGAGCATACTCGGCACAACTCCTCATTATGAGGTGTGTTGGTGACAGTTGTTTGAGGCAAGGCAGCACCGGCTCAGGCCCGAACACATAGGGGAACAATGCAACCTAAACGTCTTGTAAATTAAAGACAGATTTGGCTCGTCATAGAGGGCTTTTAAATCCTTCCAGAGGGTGCCGGTTTTTTAACTCTCCAAGCTAATGCTTTTATATACTTCCGCTGGCTTTCTCCTTGGCACTGAATAGCATAAAGCTGTCAATAGGTTTTACTTTCTCCTACTACGATCCAATCACAACACACAATTGGCTAGTCTGGACATTATTTAGGGATAGAAAAACTCTCTAGGTTGAAAATAAGTAGTCAGAGTTGATTCTTATGTTACTTGTCAAAAGTATTGTGCAACTAAATTGACTATTTTCTATAAACCTCAATTGTTTCTTTTGCTCTTAGTTCAGTTTAATTTACTCAGATTGTGTATTTTGGGACTTAACCACATGTGGGGGGGTAGGAGGTGTGACGATCTCCGTTCCTGTTTGTACACAAAGTGCCAGTGTGGTTTTTTTTCCTCACTCCTTGTACATGTAATGCAAGACCAAAATGTTCACTCTTGCTTACAGTTTTGCTTCTCTAAATAAATAATTCTGGATTGGACATAACAAATAGGCCAACTTTATAAATAAAACGGCATCAGCATTATGTCCAGTCAGGAAAAAAATCTGCAGATCAAATGGGGCTAAAAGAGGCTTTAAGTGACAAAATTCCAAACATATTTACAAAATCAATAGTATCATCTGTTATATTTCTGACGTTCAAAATGAAACAAAATTCATAAATTAATTTAAAAAGTCATAAACCTGTACACATTACGTTTTACAGTTCCAAGTGCTTTTTTATTTTTTATTTTGAAGGAGAGGCATCTTTGCCTCGAAGTTTACGACAAGAAGTCGCCGGAGAAAGAAAATCTCAAGAGATTATCTCTGATGTTTTTTAGTCTTTAAATTTCTGCTCAAAAAACCCAAACAATGAAAAAAGGTCAAATTATCTGTGGAAGACATTATAGATGGGAGCTAATCCACAAAATCTGTGCACTGTTTCCCGTGCTTTCCCTCTCTCCAGTGAAGTTGAGAAAAAGTGCAGAACTGCAAAGACTGAAGGTCAGCAAGTCAGACTTGCTCTGCAGCTACATTAACACCTTGGCGGATGTGGCTCCTCCAAGTTGTGTTGGTTTTTATTTAAAGAGCAGCAAAATAAGGGAAAAAATTTCCTTTTTTTTTTTTTTTCCCCAAACATGAAAGTCTGGGGAAGGTTATTACCGTCAGGGTCCTGAGGAAAATTTGACACACTGACAAAAGCAGCACACCCCGAATAAAGGCAAACAAAAAAGATAATGGAGAAAAACCCGGAACCTCGTTTAAAAAACAAGGGAAAAAGTGCTTCAAAAATTAATCAAAAGGCAAACTTCATAGAGTTTTAGAGTTTGCCATGAATGGAAAAATAAATCCCTTCAAAAAGTGTAGTAATAAATACTCCATATCGAGTTTAATGCGTTTAGTTTAGTGCATGCTGCCGAATCGTGTGGAAAATCCAGTCCATCTTGGTGGTCCAACCTCCATGGTGGGCGTCGTTCATCTGCTTCATGAAATAATCCAAAGCCTCCTGCGTCACACAGGAAACAAAAACCCATAAAAATAAGGAGACTCTGAAGTCAGGCTGGACGATACGGCTGAAAAACTCACCGTTATTAGCGTTTCATGTCAGACGATTTTTGTTTTGAATATCTGTAATACAGCTAAACTGGTGACCATTCTAAAGCAGTTACGAAATATGGGGTGAAAACTTGAAACTGCTGCTGCACATGTCACTCAGCAGGTCGTTGCTAGGTAACCAAAGCTGAGGGGAACTTGAATCTGCTTCTTACCCAGCAGGTTGTTGCTAGGCAACCAAAAAGCCAGTGGGCTAGTTGATTCCACCAACTTTCCTTAGCTAGCTGTGAAAAGTTGCTAAAGCAGGGGAGTCCAAACTTTTTGTGACAAGGGCCAAAATTGTCAACTAAAGAATAAATAATAAAATTAGCATGAAATATTTTAGTCAAACAAAGAAAATAGTTTGATTAATTTTGCAGTAAAGGAATATGCAAATCACTGTAGATCCAAACGTCAAAAGGTTTCTCCATGCTTTCCATTTATTTTGGGCTTGACTCAAGAAAACTGAAAAAGATTTAGTCTATTTTCAGCAACAAAAACAAGATTCGGGTCAATAAATAAAAGCAGATTTTGGTGCAACAAAGTCTGTATAAGTGTATTAGTTAGTGGATAAATGTGGTTCTATATACCATGAAATTAAATGGGAATCAGAAATGTTGTAATTAAAAGATAAATACTTTGTTATAGCTGATGTTTTAGCGAGAAGATTTTAATTTGTGGGTCATAGTTTTGTCCTAATTGAAAAAAAAAAGAAGTCTTGCATCAACTACCTGAAACACATTTGTATAATTTAAAGGTCGCACAAAATCAGTCCAGGAGCTGCAAATGGGCCCCGGGCCACACGTTGGACACCTCTGAGCTAAAGCCTTTCTTCTGCATACATCCCCCAGAATGCTGTGCGGTTCTGGATCAGAGCTCAGTGAATATTCCAACAGATGTATTAATATCGGCCATTTGTTTATCGCAATATTTATCAGTATTGATTTACTATCCAGGCGTTTCCTGAATTTCCTTCTGACGTAAAGACAGAGAAGTCCAGACTCACCTGCTCGCTTTTCTCCAGCGCCAGCGTCTTCCGGATGTAGGCGATGTCGTCGAACGACTGCAGCTCGGGCATGCCGGAGCCCAGCATCATGGAGAACAGGTTGATGAAGAGGTTGGCGTGCTGGCGGATGGCCAGGTACGCTTTGTAGCACATTTCCTGGAACCTGGAGCCAAAATGGCGACAGCATTACAACAACGGATGGGAAGAAAGATCGAACGCCAGAGCAGAACTACTTCAACATATTTTTACTGAAGTAAAAGTAAAGAGTAGCTGTCTAAGTAATTACTCAAACGGAAAAAGGTATTTGGTAAAAGGTTTACTGAAGTTGTGAGTAACTGATCAAAACATCAAACATGTAATATTTAATAATCACATCATCAGACGGACCAAAGTACAATATGTAGATTTTGGTATTCTAAACACTAAAATGAAAATAAATCATATAATAACATAGTTACAGAAACTGAAAAATGAAAAATCCCTCCAAATCAGTTTCTTTCAATATAAA
This sequence comes from Gambusia affinis, assembly GCF_019740435.1. NCBI lineage: Eukaryota > Metazoa > Chordata > Actinopteri > Cyprinodontiformes > Poeciliidae > Gambusia > Gambusia affinis. The sequence continues at coordinate 27,473,225 of NC_057877.1, read as the reverse complement.
GTCTATAAAACTTTAACAAACAGGTTTTTGTTACAATTTGAAGATTTTACTTCAAAATAAAAATTAAAAAGTACAATTCAGTAAAAATAATCCTTAAATTAATTTAATTGTAACGGCATCAGTGTACATAGTACCCAGTTCTGCTTATTTTATGTTACACATTTTTATTTCAGTATTATCTTTGCAGAAATCACTTTAATCACTTTCCTTTGATATTAAGACATATTTTTGTAAAACAGTTTTGTCAGAAGAGCCACATTTTGTTGATAATAATTAATTTGTAAAGACAAGAGAACATGTTTACAGAATAAAGTTTGTTTTTACCTTCAATGAAAAAGCTAAATACTTTTTGTACAATTTTGGGTTAATTACTTGTCGATTTGAACTCCAGTTTAATTGATTACTAAATTAGTTAATTATTTAAATCGATAAATCACAATTAATCTGGTTATCGTTTCAACTTGAGAGCCGATCCTCCCTCCATGATACCGCTCCCTAACAAAGAAATAAGAAGCCAACTAAACATGTACAGTGGCTGACAGGTTTCCAAACATCATTATATTTGGAGGGCTTGTATTTGTGTATGAGACCAACACAAAGCAGTCATAATAATAAATCGGAAAGGGAAAAATAACCTTTCAAACTCTTTGGTTTTTGTGCACTCCTGGGATCCTTTACTGATGACGATGAGGAAGTCTTGAGTCAGTACGAACGGGACTCGCTCTCTCTTGTAGCCAAATTTCTTCTTCTTGTGATCCAAGAAATGGCCAAAATCTATATGAAACAACTGAAACAAAGCAAAAAATATCAGCTCAACTACCAATGTTTTACTGAAAGTCAACTAAAGCTTCATCTAGGAACGATTATTTTAGTCATCGTCTGATCGATTATTCTGACCATTAATCAAAATAAAAAATAGCACATTCTGGAGATTTGTCATTTAACCCTTTTTATTCAAAAATACATTAAAATTTAAAATAAATAATTCAATTCCTTTTTTAAATAAGAAAACAAACCTTTTATTGCATAAAATGTACTTTTTGTTTATTTGTAGCAAAGGTTGCCTCTGCAGTGAAAAAGAACTTCTTACACCAACATATGAAAACCCCAAACCTCTGGTTTAACACCAGTAAAGTCTAGGAATTATCTCTTGATTATTTTTTTTACTAATAACTGGATAGCAAAAGGTGCTGGATAAGAGAATTTGAATTTTTCTTTTTACAGAATTTGAACTGTAAAATTCTGTAATTTCTGCATAATTTTAGATGCATTTAAAACTATGCATTTGAGAGGTTTTGGTTAGAATATACTTACAAAGGATTTTTTAAAATCAATTGCTAAATTAGTACACAATTATATCATTCAGTAACTTCACACATCCAGAGGAAAACTAGCTGCAGGATCATCAACGTCGCTTCCAGACAGAAAACGTTTCAGATATTTGCAAAAGTTAAATGAAATAGAAGAACAGTGAATTTCTGTTACCTGTCCGTCATCTTTGACCATGATGTTGCTGTTGTGCCGATCTCCGATCCCCAGAATAAACGTGGCTACACAGTAGCCAGCACAGGACCTCGTAAACAGATCCACAGCCAAGTCATACCTGCACAAATACAGAGAAAAAAATTTAATATTAATCAGATTTTAGCACAATATTTTCTGGTACAATATTGCTAACAATAAAAATGATGATAAACAACCATTTACTGTTTCTTTGTTGGGTAGCTGTCTGGCTGCGTAGCACAGCATTCATAGCACCAAAAACAAATACTTCTCTTGAAAAACATTTCCATTTGAGACCAGCTTCTCCATATTTCCACATTTTTACAGCAGTATGACTCTAAACTGCAAAAATTAATTACATTTAATCACATGTCTTCAGTAATAGGGACGCACTGATACACTATTTTCACTTCTGGTCCGATATCTGAGGTTCAGTATCAGATGATACCGATCCAATACAGAAAAACAGATTAATTGACTAAAAATATTTCTTTTTTTAAGCAACAGACATAATTGTACTGAATTACAAAATGTATTTGATAACTCTGCACCAGTACAGCAAACTGAAATACACAAATAGCTTCACAAGCTTGGACAAACATATAAACAACTTTAATTTGTTCAGTCAGTGCAATTAGGAGAATAACAGCCAATGGAAAGTTAATAAACAAACTGAAACTGATAAAAACAATAAGTGGACTGAAATAAACCTTCTTTCAAATGGCTCAGAAAGTGCAGTAAGAAAATCTATATATAATATAAAGTAAATAGTAAAGCATAGAATTAGACCTAATAGATCTCCCTTTATGGATCAGAAACCTTGTCACTGATTCCCGATCTAAATGTTTTTAAATATTGGGACCGATACAGATACTAACATCTGTGACTCTCTAGTTAAAACCAGTGGAAAACTCACGTCTCTCCTTTGTTTTTGTCTTTGAGCCACTGATGCAGCGTGTTGGAGTTGAACTGCAAGGCTCCTTTCAAGCCTCCTTTGCACTGAATCTGCATGATGGTGTGGGAGTTTCGGACCACCTCTATCAGGCCCACGCAGTCTCCCAGAGACAGACAGCCGTAGGGGAGCATCCTGAGGAAACAAAGCGGACCCGATGACACCAAAGTACCCAACGAGAGCGACTCAGACTGAGAGATCGTTCCTGATTGCTGTACCGCAGGTCCAGTCCCTGGTTCTGCCAAATGTTCTCCATGATTCTGATTATCTGCAGCGTCAGCATATCCTGCCGCAAATCTGCGACAAACACAAATGATTACAGATAGAAACCAAGATGAAGCCAAACTGCCACGTAAGGAGATCTGGATAGAATATAATTACAGAAAAAGATAGTTTATTAAAAAATTCTAAACGCAAAATCTAAATATTTATGTACATTTTTAGATTAAATGAGTGTTGTTATTTCAGCAAATTGCCTTTTTTAGACTCTGTATTTGCCAGTTAAAGAGTAATCAATTACTAAATTAATTGACAAGTATGGCAATAATTTCTTAATCACGATTAATTTGATTAATCATTTCAGCATACATTTCAGAATATGTTTAAAGTGGACGTGTGTCATCGTAGGTTTCCATAAGAGATTAGAAATGTTTGTGTGAGAAACATGTGTGAGATTGTTACCATCTCCGTTTTTGAAGATGATCTCATTATTCTGAAACAGTAACTCGGACATGATGTCAGGATTCTCCCAGTTGAGCCACAGCGGTCTCTTTGCCGATGACATGATCCTGCACTCCTCCAACCTGAGACAGAAAAATGTTTACAGACATCAGGGCCGTCGGTTATTTTCCCCTCCTCCACTCTGAGAATAACGGCTCATCATTTTGCAAACCTCAGATTTCCCAGCTGATGTGCAGGGTTGAGTGGAGAGGTGAAGTTCTGCAGAGCATCCATGTAGTCGGGTCTCTTCATCTGGTCTACAAGAAACTTCATCTGGACCTTTACCAAAAACATAAAAACAAGTATTTACGGTTAGATTTTATTTCCCTGTGCTGTGGTGGCACAGGGGTTAAGCACAGCCCACATAAGGAGGCCTTGGCCGTGGCGGGTTCGATTCCCGGCCTGGCGACCTTTGCAGCATGTCTTCCCCCTTCTCTCATTACCCACTTTCCTGTCAATTAACTATCAAATAAAGGCCACTAAAACCTTTAAAAAAAGATTTAATTTCCCTTTGGGATCAATAAAGTATTTTTGAATTTAATATCAGGGTTTATAAAACTCTTACACTCAAATTTTCAAGGCTCAGGGTTTGTAGATTGCATTTTATATCTATAAAATAAATAGTTCAAAGCATATTTATTATGGATGCAAGTTATCAATTAATGAGTTAATCTAAAACTGACTGATCTTAAATGATTGCCCATTACTTAATAAGCGGCCATTTTCTTAGAAACGTACGTTTATAACATAAAGGACAAAACTTTTTATAATGTGCTGAATTAAAAAAAAAAAAAAAACACACACATTAAAACATTTATTTTCTGTCAGCTGTTTACTGAAAAAAGAGAAAATTGTGGCTTTCTCAGATTAATAAACTTAAGACATGTTTATAAAATATAACAAGTTTCTGAGTAAAAAAATAAGGGACTAAAGCGTGTTACAATTAATTCCCCATGAATTAATTCCTCCCAACTGAAATACCATCGGTTTTTGAATGATTGTTTTCTCCGCCTCCGTAGCACATCAGTCATTTTCGGTCGCCACTCTTCCGTCATGAAAGCTGTCAGAACGAGCGCTACTAAGGTAATAAGTTAAGAAGTTTGTTGAGTGTTTATGTTTCTAAGCTAAACCGCATAAAATTAGTTTTCCATCCCACACCGGACTCTGTTTGGACTGTCTCTCTTATCCGTTCAAGAATGACTCCGCCGCCATCTTTAATTTCTGTATCAACGACTGCGTTTAAGAATGACCAGCGGCGCCCTCTGCTGGATGGCTGCCAAACTACAACATTAACAGAAGCTCTAAGAGGACGTCATTAGTTAATCAATTGGAACTAATTTTAAACTAGTAAACCATTAATCGACAATATAATATTTGTTTGCATCCCTACTTAATATTAAAACAGAAGAATTTTAAAAATATACAGAGTCTTGAAACAAAGTGAAGTCTCGTGTGCTGATGGTATTTAACCTTTTGCGTCTCATCCTTCTTTTCCTGTTTGAGTATGTCGGTGAGGTTGATGAGCTTCTCCATGGCTTCCACCTGCCTGCTCAGGTGTTTGAGGTACATGCCACAAGCCCTGCAGTAAGCCTCCAGCAGCAGCCCAAACCTCTGGCTCACAGTTTTGTTGTGCATTTCTGACCTGAGACCACAACACATGCAGGGATCTTAGCATGAAACAAAGAATCAATAACTTTTTTAATGCAGGAAGTGAATAGACGACTCACTTGAGATGCCAGAAGAAGAAATGGCCTATCCTTTGATTGGTCAGGGCCTTTTTGAGGAGAAAGCGAGCTAGCGGACTGTCAAGATACTGCTCGTATTTTAATACCTAGAAGAAAGGTGTGCATGGTTGTCAGTTATTCTGAAATATATATCTAACGTTACAGGATTTATATACTGTAATCTGTCAAAAATAGGGCTGGACAATAATTCAGCATCAATAGAAAATACATCTGATAGAATACAAAATATTCAATGCATTAAAAATTCACTAAAGTCTGATCTACAACCGCACAGCATTCTGGGAAATGAAGGCAGAGGAAAGGCTTTGCGGTTTCTATGGTGGAAACTAATTGCTTCCAACAAAGAAACTTTTTGTAGCTCAACCTCTCAGAGTTACAAAAGGTTGACAACATCAACTAACTCACACTGTTAGGTTACCTAGCAACTCACTCTATGGTTACCTAGCAACAAGTTGTTGAGTAACTTGCGCAGCAGCAGTTTAAGGTTTTGCCACCATATGTTGTAACTGCTTAAAAATACAAAAAACAACAAAAAATTTGAGATTAATAGATTTGATCTGAATTTGATTTGAATTTCTGAATTTGAAAGTCAAAAGTTTTCCAGAAAAAACTCTGAAATTTTGAGATCTCAGAAATTTTCTAGAAAAAAACATGAAAATGTCTGAGTTTCAAAAGTTGCTCGTATTGTGAAGTCGTTTTCAGACATCTCATCCAGCCCTAGTCAAAAACTAACTCCAATATGAGGAACTGTTTGACAAAACATTTAATAAACATCTTGGCAGCTGCCTTTGGTTACAAATCGAGTGAGGCGAATTAAAAATTTTTTGCTCCTGCAAACTTCTTTTGTTGTACTTGTCATCCACTAATGCATTATATTAAATGTAGTCTATGCAGACAATCTCTATTTAAAACATTTAATACATCGACAGATTTGAAAAATTTCAGATAATTTATTTTAAAATGTTAAGATAAGTAAACCAAGAGTTGTATTTATGTTCTGTACTAGACTGAGACCAACCTGAACAAGCTGGATAAGGTACTGGGAGAGTTTATCGTCGGTCAAGTATTTGTCAAGGCAGCGTACAGCGAAGTGCCTGACCATGGGGTCTGGGTAGTTACAGTCCAGCAGCTCCATGGCCTGTTCTGGACGGATCGATGGCCATTCCTTCAACAAACAGTACATCTGGCACAAAGAAAATAAAATAAATTGACTTAGGAGCAAAGGAATGAGTCATATTTAACATCATCAAATAAAAAGGTGGAAAAATATCTTTATGAAATAACATGTACAATATTTTTTTCTAAGAGTTGCATATGTAACACATTTTGAAGAAATAAAAACTCATAAAACAATTAATTTCAAACATAGAAAGGCTTTAGAATTTTTTTTGTATTTGAAATAAAGTTAAATTTTCTGAAAATAAGTCTTTGCTTCCCAAAACAAAATCATGGTTTATGCAATTTTCACCATAGTAAAATTCAAGGACTTTTCAAGCATTTTCAAGGCAAGTTTTCAGATTTTCCAGCACCATACTTTGGAAGCAAAAAACCCCCAGTAAAATAAAGACTGTTTCAATTCACTCTGATATAACATTCTTTATTACTGTTATTAATAATTCATTGTGATCGTATTCTGTTTATCCAATGTTTATTTTGCGATTATTAATAAGTGATCACTGTGGTAGATTAGCTACTGCTGCTATTAGCTAAGCTCACACAGCAGTGGTTGATTAGCTAATTTAAACATTGCTCTACTGATGATCTGTCAGAGTTGGTGTGTGGGTCGCCCTTCTCTTTGTTTTTCTAATCCAACCGAAACACACTGAATTCTGCTGCACATCTACATGTTACGATTATCATAGTCAAGCTAGCATAACTGAACTACTTCCCTCTCCCTCACAATTTTTTCTTAATCAAGACATTTTGCTGACCTTATTACAAGTTGTTGTAGGGCTGATAATTGGTAGCAAAGCGTACATTTACCCTTATTTAATGCGTTTTGTTGACAACTTGACAGGTAAAACCAATGCTAGTCATCGTTGGGGAGCAGCTTTTTGCCTTACAAGCACACTGCGATGTGTCTACAACTGTGCTTTACCTGCGCTACATCATCTCTGGAGTTCCATTTGACAGCAAGAAGTATCTTGGGAAGGATCTCTGGGATGTTCATGCAGTAGTGCCTGGCAGAGGAAGCAGCAGCAGATGATTGTGATGTTTTGGTACGCCATGTGGTTCCTGTGTGAACGAGTTGCTTACCTGTGTCTCCAGAGGAAGTCTTTCTCCTGCTCAGTGATTTCAGACAGAGGGTCCCTGTTACTCAGCTGTCGCATCTGTTCGCTGTCGCTTTCCGTCAGGGCGTGATCCCTGGCCACCCGACTGCTCTGGAACCAAACAGAAGCGACACGCTGAAACACTTCATCAGTACCCACCGTAACCATCCACACTGGAGAAGTAGTCACCAATAAAAACAGCTTTTAGATCCCAATATAGACCAAAAGACTGTTGGAAAAAAACAACCCAAAATGCACTGCAATCATTAAAACAAGAAATAAAATTTTATCAATTTGGCTTTTATAAAAGAGTGGCAACCTCAACAGGTTATACATTTCTTTATAAAGTTCTTGTTCACAAGAATTTCACTAATTCAAATAAGTCAAGTTTACAGGGTAATTTAAACGGTTTTACAGGACAATAAATGAACAAAAGTAAAATATTTATAAATATAATGAAAATGTAATTTGTTTATAAGACATGACACAAAACAAGTGAACGCTGCGTCCCCTTAATTTGATTTAATGCAGGAAAATGAAAGAAAAAAATATGTTTTTTGATAACCTAGGGTACATGTGTCAAACTCAAGGCCCAAACTAAACTAAAATAGCTAAGTTTGGGCCATAACTAAACTATTTTTAGTTTGGCCCACCCTAACTTTTTCTGCGGCCCACTACTTACTTTAATAGTTAATTGGTTTCTATTTGTAAAGTGCCAATTTACTTCATCCTTGTGAAATTTAAATTATGTTCAATTACTCATTGAATGCAAAGGAAGATATTTTAACAGTTTGCTTATAGATGGCTTTATCAATACATTCTGTCACAACCAAGCCTTTAAAGAGATTATATGCGTCATATTCTACCGTCAGGACACAGTGACCGTTTTAACACATATGTAAACAATATATTTCTATAAAAGTTACCAACTGCAGCTTTAAGTTGGAGGAAATTCTGATCAAATCCACTCATTGGCAATATGGACTTCCTGGCTCAGGGATCACACACAAAAATAAAGCTGTCTGCCATTCGAATATGTCTGATGAAGAGTTAGTAATCCAAAATCTAAACTAGGTAAGTAATTAGATACAGAATGAGAGGAGCCCAAGAATGGAGCCCTGAGGAACCCCACATTTGATTTTTGCTTGTGTAGACTTAAAAATGACAAAGTAGTTCTAATCGGAGATGTAAAATCTAAACCAACCTTTCACAGTACCAGACTATCTCTTGTGCTTTCCCTGTAATTCAGTGAATATGTAATAAAGTTGTCCAAAGAAACACTGAAATCCACCAACACAAAGAAAGAAGTTTTATATGTTAAGATATATTATTTGAAAATGTTATAAATGGTGTCTTAGCGTTGGGATGTTGAGTTTTTTGTTGGAAAAACTAGAAAATCTGATGATAAACCCACAATTCTCCAAATACATTAAACCAGCTTTCAAAACTATGAATTAAGTATAAACCATGTTCCACCATATTTAAAACCATATAAAATTATCCTGCTATGAAGTCAAAGACTGACACTCTGACATCTGCCAAACAAAAAACTAAAGAGGAGATTAGCAAATCAGCTAGCATCATTCATGTCCTCTTCCTTGGCCAAGTATCTTCAATGTGTCACTTCAACTCGGCAGAAGTCACAGTTTTCATGCCCCACATCATGTAGAAATCTGATAAGACAGAGCATCATCTACCCTGTCATGAATAACTGAAGAGAGTAATCTGAACTGGCACCTCTGAGCCACCATTCTGGTGTTGGAAGTAACAAGTTAGCAAAAGGTTTTGTAGTTAAATATTTATCCATTCATCCATCCATCACACTCTTTTATAAATATTAAAACAAAATAAAATTTAATTCTCATTTCCCATTAGATTTATTATTTTTTGGACTTTTCAAACTATAAAAGGAAGCCAACCTCATCTGACGTTAAACCAGTCAAGCTTTCTGTTTTACCAGTAACATCGAAAGCAAGCCTATGTTTCCCAAAAGTAATAACTCTGAATAAACGCAACCCTTTTTAGAAGTTTAGTTGTACATACACAGAAGTGATGCGATACACAGAACGACATGCGAGAGGTTGTGAACAGTGTGAGGAGACGTGTTAATTATATAGCTTGTGTAAAATATGAGGTGGCAACATAATGTGTTATAAAATCCTCAGGCTTAAATCACAACTCATTCAGCAGATTTTCCCTTCACACGTTATACATTTAACAGCATCACACCATGCAAAATATGTTAATTCATGTAATTTTATTTATGGAAGAGGAAATTCCGTTAGAGCAGAAACTGATGTCAACTGCTCACATTAACCTTGCTTGTCAACTTAAATTCAATTTCAGATGAAATTAAATGGCTATTTTTGACAGACCTGTTGAGTTCCTGAGTGGTTGAAGTTAAACCCCAGTTCCCTGGAGATGATCCAGTTTGCATGATCTTCCACTGCATTCATGTCTGGGTATTTGACAGGACAGCTGAAGTGGTCAAACTCCAGCTCCAGACATGGCGTTTCCTAAATATACACGTTAAAATAAACAAAAAAATATTCAGATACCATGCAGACTGCTGTATGCCATTTATGGTCCATTATTTCTTACGAAAACATGATAAATACCTTATTGGGATTAGATCCAGTGACTCCTATTGGGTTGAGGAGGTCTTCAAGGCCATGAGGGACTGGCCAGAGGTTCAGAGCCATCTTGTTGGCCACCAGAGTGTGAGTGTAGTCAAACAGGTTAATGTTGCCCCAAGCTAGTGGACAGTGTTCCTGGAAAACACCACAAAATAAAAACACAAACTGTGAATTTTACAAGATTTCACTCTCATACAAACCCAGAAGGGTATATAAGAAGGTTTCTACAGCTTTCAAAACTCTAATTTAAGACTTTTTAAGACCATTATCAATTAATTTAACAATTAATTTTTAATTGTATCACAAAAGAAAAATCACAAATAATGGCTATTTATGGGTGTGGGTTGCTAACAGAAGTGAGCGATTGTCCAACTAACTGGCAATAAATTTGCACTTACCCACAGTGGATGTAAAGATAGCTTGCTAGCTTTGCCCTTGCTAGCTAGCTATCTAGTAACCAGCTAGCCGCAACTCCCACAAGTCACAGAACGTAATGAAGAGATCTTTGTGCGACGCAAATGTTTGAGTAACATTAAGTCCTTTGAGATAAAAAAAAAAAAAACAACTACATAGAATACATAACACTAAATAGTCCCGCCACACCAACATTTAAGAACTGTGACTAACATATTTAAGGCCAAATTAGTTTTTTCCCCAATGATTATAAGTCTTTAAGACCTTAACATTAAAAACATGACTTAGACATTTTACGGAGGTCTTAAATTTTGTGACAATTTGCATCAAGTTTTTGGTTTCATTAATTCATTCATTAATCTGTACATTGTTGAAATTAGAAACTAACAATTATTTTACTAATTTATTAATCGATTATTCTTACAATCGGACAATAGTTGTGAATGTGGCAGTGGCAGCTACCTGCAGCCAGCAAGTCAAAATGAGCCTGTTAAGAGTAAGTGCTGGGACAAAGGGCTGCTAATGAAAGGTGTTTATCTTTAATTTAGACAAGCCATGAAAGGGCATCCGCTACTCTGACATCAACCTAGCACTGCGGGTCAGGAGACGGGACTCACCTCAGGTGTCCGTTACAATATCCATGTCTGACTTTCATTAATACACTCCACCCACACAAACCTCATCTAAAAGTATTTCTAGATATGATTCTTAACCTGCATTTGCGTTTTCAGTAAAATTACAACAAAGTGAGTTCAAAAAGAAACTTTTCAACATAAAAAAATCCCAGTTTAAATAAGTGGTCGGGTCATTTTAGCTGATTTAATCCCTGTTGATGTTTTCTGCCACCAAGGTGCCGATGACTGATTAGTAATTAAACAGAGCCAAAGATGACGCCACAGCTTCCATTCACCTCAGACTGATGAGGAGGAGAGGACTTCCAAACAGCACACACACATAAAACAAATATACTACCAGGTGTGTGTTGTTTCTAAAACTTATCCTATGTAGTCAAAACTACATATTTTACGCCACCATCATTTGACCAATGGAGGAACCTCTAACTAAAAAGCTACCAGGACTAACCCTAAAAGCACTATTCATAATTTACTATATTCACTTTTAAACATGTTCATTCAGTATATTATATTCTACCTGCTAATGCTAAAACATTACTTTACCTTCCACCTCATAGTGTGTTAGTATTTAGTGGAAGCTAATGCTAAAGCGCCAACTTCAATTCCAATAACATCTGCCCTACAACCCTAAAGCACCAATTTAATAATTTAGACACAACTATTGTATTTATGTTTATATATTGTTCTCGATTATCCATTTCTTGTTTTGTTCCTGTGTGTTTGAAATAAAACATATTTTCTATATTTGAGATAGAGGGGGGAAAAAAAAAACCCAACAGCAACATGGAGAGGAAACAGAACTGCTGCGTAAACAATGTTCTCCCCCTTCAAAATAAGAGCATGAATGACTACTTGAATTCTTAACAGTCAATAACAAACTTCAGAGATGTCAAACTTTATTCCACTGAAAGTTTATAAAACGCTCAAGTTTTATAACTGTTTTCAAAGATAGCAAAAGAGCAAAACAATTTGCACCAGGAAGTGAGCCGAGCCACTGAACCGCCATCTTGGTAGGCAAATGCAGCGCAAAGCATTGAAGAACCACGACTTCAAGACTAAGAAAAAGAAAGCAGAGTACTCAAAAAAAGGTACAATGTACTTATATTGTTTATAAATTAGATAGAGGCTAGGCAAGATCTACTTCTTAGCGAGTGTTTTGTTTATTGTTGTCGTAGTAACTCCATAGCAACTATACAGACAGTTAGCAACAGATACCTACCAAGATGGCTGTCAGCGTCAGTGTAACGCCACGAGTACTATGGGTTACCGGATTAGCAGAAGGTTTTTTCAATGTCCTGTGATTTCCACCGATAACTTTTCAGTCAGAATTTAAAACAGAAGCATTTCTATGTTTTCTAGTAAACGCAGGTTAAACACAGAGGTGTCTTACCTCCTTGGCTCCCTTTCTGCCTTTAACAGAGCAAATGGAGAGGCAGAGCCTGGCAGCTCGGGGGATGTCTGGGATGTACATGTCATAAGGGAGCCACTCATTCCACCTGCACAAAACAGGAATCAACGCATCAGACAAGGAATGGAAACTTCTCAAAGGTGAGGAAAAAGGTCTGGTTCAACAACAATATAATTTGGCTTTTTAATCTCACCATCCTGCTGTTAATCTATCCTCCAAACAGTAACTACTTAACATGATACAGTATGATATATATTTTTTAAAAGTAGTGACCATGTACCTGGGATTAGAGCAGGGTACTCTCTGTGTGTTGACGTTGTCACACATTTGTTCACCTCCGTGGTAAATTCCAGTCCTCACATAAATCTACAAGACAAGAGGAAATTCAAAATTACATTTAAAGGTTGCACAGGCAACCTTTAATTGACCTTAGATCTTAGGATAGATCTAAGGTCAATACAAAACATGTTCATATCATTTTTGAACAAAATCATTTTAATACGAGCTGTTTAAGGGCGTCTTGTCACTTTAAATCTAAATAACCCCCTGCTGGCCACGCCCACCTCAACATTTACACTCAGGTAAAAATGGCAACAGACAAATGCAATTAAACAAGCATACATCTTTGAAAAGCAGAAGTGGAGCCTCCTGCACAAACAACAATAATACAGCCAATGATTTCTGGGTGGTAAGTCGACAACAAAACTGTCTTCCAGCAGCCATTGTAAAGCGCATTCAGCAGTAAAACCAGCTGACCAAATGCGCTGGAGCTCAGCGTGAATTGCTAAGTAATAATCTGGAAGTTTTGGAAACAGCTTGTTTTCCAGACAGCAAAAAACACTAACTTACTGCCAAAACATTTGGGTATTGTTATTTTTTATTAAGGGCTTGTGCGTTTTGCTACTTTTTTTATCTGTAATACCCATTTATTTCAACAGGAAGCAACAATAGGAACAAAGGAAGCTGTGCAAAGCAATGAAAACAAAAAAAAAAGAAAACAGTCAAGTGATTCTTGAATAAAGTTTAGATTCTGCTCCGTTTATTATTGATGTAAAAACACTGATGTAGTTTTGTCCCCACCTTGTCTATGTCCCGTATGTTCACGTTGACGTAGGTGGCGCAGAGGATTCGTATTCGCAGAGTCCCATTGATGCTCCACAGCGACTTGGACGAAGCCTCTCCATTCATGTACGACGTTGCCGTGGAGATACGTCGAGAGTATGATGGCATGACGAAGTTATCAGTAGGCAGCTGAGAGTACAGGCTGTCCTTAGCCATCAGCATCAGGTTTGGCATCCTGGTCAACATGATGCAACTACGGATGTACTGCAAGAAATAAAGAAACAGTTTGTACAATACTATGGAAGACAATTAGTGCCACTAAGAAAAAAATAATCCTGTCTTTAATCTCAGAATTCTAATTCTGTCTCAATCATGGACAAAATCCAAGTAAATAAACATTGTTCCTTCCTCGTTACTGGATTTGTAAACCTACAATTTATTCAGCCTGTTCCTAATTTATTTAGCCAGATTTGAGTTTTAAGATTTGGTTTGTCAGATGGTGTATAATAAATTTAAACAATTCTGATTCTGAGAAAAAAAGTCATAATTCTAAAACAAAAGGCCAAATTATGAAAAAAATATTCTGCGGAAAAAAAAGTGAGAATTCTGAGAATCCTAAGGGTAAAAATTCTGACACTAAAGATAGAATTAAGAAAAAAAATTTAATTCTGAAAGCAAAAAATCTGAGAAAAAACCCCTCAGAATTCTGATAGGAAAAAGTTAAAATTCTGACACTGAAGTCAGAATTATGAAAAGAAAAAGTCTCTGAGAAAAACAATTTTGAGAAAAAAGTTAGAATTCTGAAAAGAAACAAACAATAAAGAATTCTGAGATTAAAATCAGAATTCATATATCTTTCTGCAGTGGCCTTTATCTTCTTCCATAGATGCCAAACAGAGCCACTGGGATTAAACAGTCCCGTCTCCCAGAACCAGTCAGCTGGGTCTTACCTTGTACTGGCTTATGGGATATTTTTCCAGCAGGTATTCGTCACAGCCACAAACTTTGAGGATGTATTTCCCCTGATATTCTTGAACACACATCTTCAGCTGCTCTGGGGACAACAGCATGCTGCGCGTCTTCTTACGAATGGCCTCTGCAATCACCTTTAGGCCCGATGCATTCAAAGAGATTATGTTGGAGGTTGGTTTTGGACACATCAATAAGTGAACTACTGTCTTGAAATGCCGTTTGCATTTCAGTCAATAAGAATTATACAGATTTATTACCAACAGACTGATCAGTTTCTTGTTTTAACCTTGTTATTTGTGACTCCCTTTTCTACCACAGTTTTTCCTTCCATTTAACTTTTTGTTAGTAGTCAGCAGTCTGAACTACCAGTTTCTGTAGTAATGGTCTTTTGCAGCTTCTCTTTGTGAAAGATGTCAATAATTATACAAGTTGTAATATACTTTTTATGTAATAATGTAATTTTGTGAGACCAAGAACTTTGGGCTTCCTGTAGCTACTATCCATAAAAATCAAAAATATCATAAATAAATGTTTGAAACAAATATTCAACAATATTTTAATGTAATGAGGCGCCCTATGCACTCTTTACTGTTATATGTTATAATTAAGTCAGGTTTAAAAATGTATTTATAATGTGTGGTTAATGAAACTCACCTGTTCCGGCACACAGTCATGGTTGATCTTTAGTGTATACTTTTGCTTGTCATTGTTTGGGGAAACGATCACCCATATTACAACAATAATCTGACCTATAAGACCAACAGAAAATAAATAAATAAAAGAAATCACATCAATACTATTAAACGAGAAAGTCTGTAAATTCATTGTGAAAATACAATGGGTAAAATGGATCTGGTATTCTGAATGTTTTCGACTGAATTTATACAACAGCTGTATGGGTATCCCTTCAGTTACTCCTTTGATCATCAGTAATGAGGTTGTCTGATTGGATTGTAAATCTTTGTTTACCTTTGTCCAGTTTGCTATAGATGTGTTTGGGAAGTTCCTGTGTCGACTCGACGTTGGGGGGGTAAACGTACAGCGCTCTGCTGTGAGGACCGCTGGCGTTTCTCAGCTCCACAGAGTCTTTACAAACATTCAGGATGTTTCTCCTGAAGTCCTGGACCTCTGGGTCCTTCACCAGGTCGAACTCACACACAGGCATGCCAATGGCAAAACCTTACACAACACACACAAAAAATGGAGCGTAAATTTGTTTTAAGTTGATTTGTATTAATTGTAGCCAACTAACAACAACACAAATCCTGAAATTGCAGAAAAATCCATCATTTATTCAGTTTACTCCAACAAAATTATGTTTACGGATTTAGAAAAATCCTTGTTTAGTGTCTTATTAGAACCCAGGATCTCACCGATCTCTCTGTTCAGGATCTTTTCCTCTCTGTTGCCGACTGGCTCGATCACTTTGAGGAAAGGCTGGAAGAGTCGAAGGTCACACAGCCTCCGAGTCTCATCGTAGAACTCCTCCCGCTCAGCTTCCTGTTGTTTTAGAGCAAAAGAATTAAAAAATTTGTTTAATTTTTTTTAAATCAGAGGGCTTGATCAAAAGAAATACACATAATTCATCTTTAAAGTGACCATTATTCTCCCTTGAACGGGTTAGGACAGGTCTCTGCTTAGGTTGCTAGGTAACGGGCAGAATTCTGCTGGGGTTGCTAAGCAACGCACTGGCCTTCGCTGGGGTTACTAGGCGATTCATGGCGTTACATTCAGAAGGGTTTTGAAATGACTACTTTTCCAGACACTAAAAAACATTCAATTATCACCAAAAACCAACTGGGTTTGTTTTTAAGCGCTTAGCCTGTTTTTAGAACCAGTAGAGACGAAAAACATGCCAAAAGTAAATTTTTCAAAATAGTTTTGCTTATTTTTGCAAAAAAAATAAAATAAAATAAAAACATCGAGTTCTCACCTGTGTAACACTGACAAAGATGTAGGAGGTTTCCTCCTGCAGGAGGTGATGGAGGGGATATTTTCTGGCCTCCTTGAACAGCTCATGCTTGATGGTGATTAGCGTGGCCTCTCGGAGACACTCCAAGGTCAGAATCATCCCATTGGGCAGCAGGCAGTCCACTAGGATCCTGCAGTCACAACAACCAACATTATCAGTGCTTTACTGCTGATATTTCTGTTTGGAATAACATAAATTAATATTTAATTTCAGAACAGGAAGTCATACCTTGGGGGCATCAGGTGGATGCCCCATAGCTCCCCTGAGGACGGCCTTGGAGGCATCTTCTGCCCCGTCTCTCAGCTCTGCTGCACAGGTAAGCTGAAGAGAGCTACCTGAAAACACAACATCGTAAAGCCTGGTTTTTATGACTTGAAACTATTTTAAATCAGATGTCAAAGCTGACGGGGAATTACTGCAGCGTGTCGGGTCCAAAATGTTCTGCTGCAGATCGCCTTTCATATCCCACAAAAAGGAAACAAAACAGCACACTGTATGAAACAACCAAAGCCACAAAAGTCGGAAATGGAAAAATGACCACCACCTATGTAAAACATTCCAGAGTTGCATAAAGGGAACTTGTGGGTTTACATAACACGGTTGTGCAATTATGACTGTAAGACTTCCATAATAAAACATAACCTTTTAAGTACTTAAAAGAAAATATTTAGAGAGTTTTTACCACATGAAAGCCGTGTCACATGAGAAAACTGAAACCCAAAGTTTCACTTCTGTTTGCATTAATGTGTGATTCAAGAAGTATTTATTATGAAATATGGATTTTATCTTTTGCACTAAGATTCTCACAATACAAAAAAAACAAACTTTGTCTTGTTTTTCTTAAATACAGCAAAGTTTATTTTATTTTTACGCACCTTTAAAATGAGTCAAACTGACCAAAGTGCTGAACAGATATTATACAAAAACACCAACATAAATAAAGTCATGATTTCGCCAGGATAAAGACACAATGTTAGGAGACTAAAGCAGCAAATTAGTGAGATTTTGTATTGAGAAAAACAAAAAAATTAAATAATAAAATGAGGAATGTTGATCATTCCATTAAGAGATTAAGAAATAATATTTTAACAGCATCAAAATATTTTCAGTAAGTTTTTAAATAATCAAAATAAGCTTTTTCTAGTAATTTTAAGACATTTTTCTTTCAAATGTCTTTTTATTTATTATTAGCATCATATTGACATACATGGTACAAAATTCATGAATAACAATCTAATTTTAACCCCCAAATAAATGACAGCAGACACACCCAGTAAAACTGAACTGAAGTAAAACAAATAGAAAAGAGATGCCACAAATAAAACCATTTGAGAAAACACTGTGACAATAAAATATGCTATCTACAAATGGGTGTGAAAAGAGAAAAGATATACAAAACTTAATTATTTTTAAAATAGGAAAAGAAAAGGAAGTTTTTAAAGATTTTTTTTCTAACAAAATGCAGTTTTTTTCTGCAAATATTATCACTTTATTTTTGTATTTAAGCAAATATTTTCAAAGCCATTATGCAACTCAGAGGGACGATTGAAATATAAGCAACTTTTTAAAATACTGTCATTTGAAATTTCTGTTTTAAAAAAAGAAAGTAAGCAAAAAAAGGAAAAAAAATATATTAAAATAGAAAGAAATAAAAAAATTTGAAACTCAAACTTAAATTCCAAACAATGTCAGAAATCAAAGAGCAGAAACAATAAAAGTAGAATAAGAATAAACGAAAACAAGACAATGCAAATTATGCAATTGGTCAGAAACAACCCATTTCAAATGGCAAATATTTATAACTAAAATGAGCCAAGATGAACAAAAATGCTGCATTTTAGTTACCAGTCATGATTGCCTCATTCAGCTTCGTGCTGGGAAATGACACAACAACTTTAGACAGTCTGCTAAGGTCCAACGCTCATAAACACAACAACACGGTGAGTCAGCTGCAGCAGAGACAGCGATGGGAAAGCATGCCACTTTCTGCTATTAACACCGAACAATAATCACTATTTTACACCATTCTGGATGTTTTACTGCATAGCTGAAATGGTTTATTTACATTTAATAAATAAATGGGAACAAAAGAACAAACCTTCCCTCAGAATATCAGCAGTATTTATGGTGTTTAACTTTCAGTCTCCTTGAAGAGATCCGGATCCATAAATGGATAATATTTAATCTAGTTTCCTCAAGAAGGTACAAGCAAAAAAAAAATACAATATTTATTTTAGTGCATTGAGCAAAAAGAGCACATATATACGTATATTTCTAAGGTTACAAATTTGATTCCAACTCCATAATTTTCAGCTTTGAGTCGGTACATTTAAAGCTCATTTGTACTCGGAAACTATGCTAATGTGAAAAACCCCAAAGCTTAAGAAACAAGTTACAGATGTCGAAGTCACTTCCTTTCTTTCTTAAAGGCATACAAAAGGATTTAACAATACAACCATATTAAAACAAATCTTTGTTTTGACAAATCTGCTGAGCTCACCAACATGTTTTTAGTTTAAAAAAATTACATTTTTTAAATTATGTTCCAAAAAGTTTCCAGTGTTTTCCTTGAAGAAAGCAAGAGTACACTGCAAAAACACAAAATCTTACCAAGTATTTTTGTCTAGTTTCTAGTGCAAGTATCTTAATATACTTGAAATAACACAAAACTAACTTACAAGTAACTTTTTAGCAAAACATAGGAGCTTAGTTTACATCAAAGATTCTTTCATATGGATTTTAAAAAGTACCAGTACCACTGATTTCCCATAAGTGAAATAAACTGCCAGTGGAAGTAATACTTTTTCATAAATATTACAGAATTATTAAGTTAAAACAAGCTCATATTTCTTGCTCAAAAGGAACTTGTAAGTTAATACCCTGGAAATGATACTAAATTAAGACCTTTGCACTAGAAACTGAATAAAAATACCTGGTGGTTTTTTGTGTTTTTGCAGTGTAAAGAAAAGAAAAAAAACATTCTGCCGGGTTGTGCACTGGATTTAGTAAATGCCGTTTGGTTTCTCCACCTTTGTTTCAAAACAAACCAGGATGATAAAGCGTTTGCTTCACTGTCAAATGATAAGCCACGCGTTAAAGTCAAAGTTATCTAAACCTCAAGTGAGGCGAAGATAAAAAAAACTGGTCTGGACGCTTCGTAGAGCTTTTCTACGAAAAACTGCAGCACAAGCAATACGTGAGATTAGCATCTGCAGATATGACAGAAACAGTGTAGAGATTTTATTTTTTATTTTTTACTTTTAAGCTGATAAATGTTAGATGTGAAAGTCTGCTACATTCCCTGTAAAAATGGAAACTTTCAGAGTCAAGATGAGCAAATTAACTTAACTTCATCCATTTAAAATTACAAATTAAACTAAACCCACATAATAGATACAGGTAAGGGGGGGGGAACAGGTTTCACAAAAAGTTTGGTTCGTTTGACAGTGTGAAAGCGAACCAAAGCAGCTGAAAATGTAGCAAATGCTGTAATTTTGGTCCCCAATCAAACCCTGAAAAACTCACATCAATCAAGACTTTCTACTCATGTTAAAGACAGAAGACTTCTCTAGACATACACATAAACGGAGAGAAACACTTAGGGGAATTCATCTGTGACAACTTTCCAGTAATAATAATTATATTTTAAAGTTCTCCTTACGCGTTTACCTAAAATAAAACACTCCCAAAGGAAAGGCACACAAAAACAACCCAGAAAAACCTTCATAAATTAAAATAGAAAAAAAAAACACTACAATTGAGTACTTCTGTGACCTCTGACCCTGGCCAGGATGTAGCAAAGTACTTTAGGACTAAAGAGGAAGCTTTCTTAAAACACAGGATGTGGATAGTGGGGAAATATTGGCCTAGACAAGATTTTCTTTCTGTAATGCCATACAGCTACACAACAGATCTGTGGTCAGGCAGGGGAGATCAAACATCTGTTGAGGCGCTGCAGGAAACAACTCCATATATTTGTGGGCAACAGAGGGTTTAGCCATTTGCACCACTCTGCATGACGAACTGGGCTCAATAGAAACACTTGTGACACAGTGATCGGGTTACACTTTGTTCATAAAATTAGCTCTGAAGTTGAAGTTAATTGAAAGATGACAACAGAAGTGATGTGAAAGAGAAACGTACCTTTGAGAGAGAGAGAGAGGCCCTCCTATTTGGATGATTAGACAGTTCCGCCCTTCATTTTTTAATCCATTTTCACGGCGTCGCTGGAATATTTGTAGAGAGGAGAAATTAAAATCCCAAAACAACCTGAGGCTGAGTCTGAATAACAGAAATGGTGATTCATGTTGGCTAGTGGAAGCAAGTTAGCTAACGATGACAACACACCAATGACAACCACATACAAAATAAAATACAATTAATTTAAGTGATGACACTTAAAGTTAGAAACCCCTGTAATTACACCTTTTCGATTCTATAAATACACACTGAACTAATATTATCCAAATGTTTGCCCATGACAGCTAAAGGCTAATGCTATGCCTATCCTCCCTTTGTGGGAATTAAAATTCCCCAAATAACAATTAAAACCCACTAAAAATATTAAGAGAATTTAAAAACACACATATATTTCAATTAATTAAAAACCTACCCGCTGCTTTCAATTCAAAGCTCAACTGAACGGATATCCTCGGTCTATATGCCTGTTAGCTTCCCAGCTAACAGCCGTTGCGGTTGGTTCCCTGCGGCCGATCCGGGGTTGGTGACTGCCCGGCGCCGGGAAAGACGCAGGGAGGTGTCGGTCTTTCCCCAATCCCCGAGCCTTTCGCTTCCGCGCCAGCGTTCAATGACAAGCAAGCCGAGCTCACTCACACCCTCCCGGTGTCACGAAGAGCACAGACTGACCGGCAGCATGTCGACTCGGTCGGTCGGACAGACTCGACCGTTGGAGGATGTGTTGAAGAAAAGCAGCTGCCCGACTGGAGAAGTTGTGTGACTGCGACAAAGCTTCTTCCACTTCCACTTCCACGCTGTCTCCGCCTCCCTTCCTTCCTTTAAAATACACACAGAGTGAGAGCCAATGACGTGTCGATTCAGTTTTATCTTCAGACTACCGCAATCACTGGAAACAGCGGCGCAAAACACGGGGACACGACGCACAGGGGCGCTGCGCTAGAGGGGGCGCCTAAACAAAGGTGTAAAATTAATTTCTAGTCAGCATTATGTGTATTTAGCAGCTGTCTGTCCATGTGATCTATAACACAAGCATGCTTGTAATGTGTTCGCATAGTACAATAGCACATTAGGACCTTTGTGGATAGAAAGAAGAAAAAGGAGGGGCAAATTTCTGCCAAAGGTTTTTAGAAATATTCTAGAAAAGAACAAGGAAATTTGCTAGAAAAAAATCAGAAATTTTGAGACTGATGTGAGAAATTTTTTTGAAATAAAAATTCTGAGATTGAAATAAATTTAAAGAATTGCTACAAAAAACTCAGATTTTGAGTTTAGCCGCAGAAAATTTATAGAAAAAAAAAACATGAAAATTTCTTTCATTAGAAAGATCACAGATTTTCAAGGAAAAACAGCAATTCTGAGATTAGTCTCAAAAATGTTCTAAAAAACATGGAAACTTTTGAGCTGCAAATTTTTGAAAAGTTTTACATTGAAGGAAGTTGATATTTTTATTTGGTCATTATAGTTATCTATGTGAATTATTATGTTTTTGGTCTTTAAAATGCCAACATTTTCACATAATTTTATAATGATGTACTATTTAACTGCAGTTGTGTGTCTGTGTCTGGTGAATTTCTGGTTTAAACTTGTTTGTTTTTTACTCAGTGGGTAGAAAATCCAGAAATTTTACTCATCTAAGAGTAGAGTTACTCCACAATAAAATTACTCAAGTAAAAGTAAAACATACAGCACAATGAAAATACTCCTTAAAGTAGATTTTTTTCAAAGAAGTTACTCAAGTAAATGTAACTGAGTAAACATAAGTGGTTACTACCCAACTCTGTATAAATCATGTGATGGTGGAGGATGCTGGCAGAGGCCTCCAAACAGGCTGGAACCGCCCCTGGCGATAAATTGTCCCAGAAGTTATTGCGATAAATTATAATATTGTTGTTTGTAAACCTTAAATTCTAATGAGTATTTAACACTGTCACTGGAAGACATTTTAAATATCAAATAAACAAAAGAAACAACAAAGTAAATTATTTATCTATTTATCTAAACAAATATAAACTGTAAGTATGGAAGATCACTTTCACACTTTTACTCTTTACTTTAGCAGTCAGAAGTTATTTTATTGGTTTATCTTATTGTTATTATTCATTTATTATTTTATCTTAATGCATTGCTATTTGTTTACACACATATCTGAGAACGGTTTAGTCACAATTTGCCAGCTCGGTGGCTGGAGTTGACCACAGAGGTGTAGCATATTTATACAATGTGTCATTATTGCCACCCAGGCAAAGAAGCAGCAGCGGCATCGGAAATGGGCCGTACCAAGACGGAAAGGGATGCTGGGAAAACCTCCGGGTGCATTTAAGCAATCCAAAAGCGCCTTCACAAATCACACGACATTTTCCGATTATCTATGGCAACAACAAAACCAAACCGCGCGCAGTGGCCGATGAACGGCGTGAATTTGTGCTTTGGGTTGGGAATCTTTTGCACCCTGTTCCCCTTCCGGTGAAAGCCGCGGTGTGCGCGTCCTGGTTGGGACTGTCATCCTGTCTGACCGCCCGGTTTTCCAGAGAGGAGAAGTTGGCAGAGGGATGTTCCGGCGATGATGGCGCTGCAGCTGAGGAGCGGTGATGCTGCATACTACCAGAGCGCAGAATACTGCAGAAACTACACTTCACCGCCTGTCGGCTACAGTGACAGCAGCCATTATCTTGCACGATTGCCAGGTAAGTTGAGGCTGACGTGGAAAAACTCTCCTGCGTTATTCTGCAAAAAAAGAAAAGAAAAAGGAGAAAAACAGGTGAAAGCCGGTGTGAGGTGATTGCAGATCGCTTCGCGGTCCGTGGGTGTAGAAACGGGGGTTGCTCCTGACGCTGCCGCTGTCATATTTCATGATGTTTCTGCTGGGATGCACCAGCCACCATTCTGTTCAGCAAGATGCTGCGGTGCAAAAATCTGTGGATAGCTCTAGGAAATACTTGCACTGGAGAGACTTCACATCTGAAGTCGGAGAGGAACAGGCAGAGCTTTAGCTCGATCTGAACCGCTGACATGTGACAGCCATAAAGAAAGTGCTCCCTGATGAACCTGCGTAGCCGCCTTCCTGTGAGAAATCAGGGACATCGGGGCAAAATCTGTCATGCTGCAGCACTGAACATATTAACAATCCACTTCATTATTCATCTTAATAAACCTCCAATTATTCATTAGGAACCCGTAGATGACCTTTTGGGTTTAATTATTAGATTTTACAGTGTATGTATTTGTTGCTTTGGTTCATTTCTCTCTCTGTAAAACACCACTGATTACCTGCAAAAGCCAGTTTCTTTCCAAAAATCCTTTGGTCACATCTCAAAATTAAATATCTGTGTCAATGAACTGTTCAATACATCAGGCTTTTCTTCGGTAAAGTTTTGATGACAAATGATGTGAATTGCAACTAGACAACAAGAGACTGGACAACATTCATGTTTTTGCTTTTGTTGTAATTTGTTGACAGGTAACGTTATTGTGATTCTGAACGGAAAATTTCTTGAATCTTTTCCACCTTTTCAAAACATTAAGTGTATTCCTCAAAACAGTTCATGCAAAGAGCAAAATATAATGAATTACCTGTCATTTATTTTACAAATAAACTGAGAAAACCACAATTTTCTGTTTATTCTGCAACTGAAAAAATAATGTTCAAATGTGTTTTTTCTTGTTTAAACTTAGTATATCATGACAAGTTAGTCTTTTATGTTATGAAAAAACAGTGAAACCTCTTAATACAAGAGAAATCTCAAAATTTTAAGAAAATGTCAGCTTATCAAAGATTAAGATTAACTCATTAATCAATAACTTTCATCCCTACAAGACCTCTTGCTCTGCCAAAATCAGTGTTAAATGCAACACAATCAGTTAAAGGGCAACATATCTCAGGTAATGTTGAATTTCAGAAAAATTCATCAGAAGTAAAAATAAAATGTAACTGATGGTTACAGTGGAGGCAGTGAAATGTCCGGATGGATTCAGAGCAGAGGGCATGTGCTTCCTGTCGCTCCATAATTGATGTGACACAACGCGGCACCTACAAAAGAAACTCAAGAGAAAATGAACAGTTGGCCTATTTAAAGACTCTCAGAGGAGAGAGTGAAATTAAAAAAAGGCTTGAAGATTCTGTTTTTGCGTTTTGTTTCTGGGCGCTCAACCAGCGAGCTGCAAACTCCTGAGTCAAGCTCAAAGAAACCTGACAAGTGATGGCGCGTCTGAAATAACATCAAGGATTTTATCTCTGGCAGATCCTTTTGAGGCTGTGAGAACAAAAAAAAGGCTGAGGAGAAGTGTGATGGGTGGATAATGAAACATTGGAAATTGGGCTTTATGTAATCCTGATTTTTGACCTGCAGCTGATTTGCCTTGTCACTCAATCTGCGGTCAGAACGGTGAGTATTTATGTGCATCTGCAGCCAGGAATAGCCATGTTTCTGTGTTTCTGCAAAGTCAGTGCAAAGTCAGAAGTGAATAAAATGCTAACCTTGACCTATCTAGCCAACATAAATTCTACGGGAGCACAAAGGGGCAAAAATTATAGTGCAGACAACAGAGGATTTTACTCAAGTAAACAAACTGCAACGGAAACACTTTTTACCATCATGAGTAAAAAAAGTGATGGTAAAAATAACAACATCCAGTTGTTGTGATGGCATGTAACATTTTTGATGTTACTACTGCCAGAAATGACAAAGAAGACAAAGACAGGAAGTGGTAGGAGGATAACAGCGCAGCGTGTTTTTAATGATTTATCTCATGAACAAACTTATTTACTTGTGATTTTAATGCATTTCTTACTTAGTGGAAACACAGAAATTATGTGGTATTTTTTACATTAGTGGAATATTGACAACGTTCTGCACACATCTGTAATGGAAACACAGTTACTTTCAGCATCAATACACTGGGAAAAAATAACCTTGCTAACTATTTTTTGTCTTATTTCTAGTGCAAATATCTTGGCATGCTTGAAATAAGACAAAACTAACTTAATTTTTCAGCAAGAGACAGCAGTTTGCTTTAAGTAAATAATCCCTCAATATTGATGAAAAAGTATTAGTTCCACTGGGAGATTATTTCACATATTTAAAAAGAAATTATTGGAAAATGTCTTGTTACAAGTTGTAGTGATCTAGTCAAAGTCTGGACCATATTTTTGTGGTGAGACATAGAAACGCTGTTAACAGACTCCCAACTGAGCTTCAACTAGTTGGAGAGGGATTTTAGTCTCTTTAAACTGTAAGAGATCTGGAGTTGTAATTTCAATAAATAACATTGAATCTGCGGCGTAAATGCAAATTCAAACACACTTTTCAGAAACACGGTGTTGCCTGAAAACCAATCATCCACTTCCCGATTTTGCACTACTTTGAGTTAATCCGTCATTTAGAATCTAAATAAAACACATTGGATTATGTGGTTGCAACCTACAATAATTAGAAGTCAGTATTTCTGCTCATTATTTCTCTCCTGCAGTTTTCCTTAATGTCATCTCTAAGCAACAAGAGCAGAACCTCCTCTACTGAGGCACATATTCCCAAAAATACAGATAAAAAGCATCAAAACAAAATAATATTTTTCCCCAGCTTCTCAAATCAGCCTCTAGAATCCAACTGTTAAGGGAAATAAAAATGAAGCTGGTAGACTACTGTGCATCAAGAGACTACATCTATTGATTTCCAGCTCAGAGTCAAGAGTACAATAATAGGCTGCAAGGTATCTTTGTCTGTGTTGTTCTCCTATATATGCAGTGTTTTCAGCCAACTAAGGGTTAATTATATTAGAGAGAAGCAACCAAGAACAATGTGGTATAGAAGAAGAAAATCTGCCTGAGGTCTTTGTATTCTCCATTCAAACAGACTCGGGCTGCGGTTTGTAATTATGTTACATGATTTTAACAATAGAGTCTGGGATGTAAGAGGCTTCATGTTACATGTACAAGATCAGAGGTAGTCCAGCAGAAAGCCTGGATCTTCCTGGTCATGTTGAGACATGCAGATAATTGCTGCGTGTACGTTTGGGCTTAACTAAAGACGACAGAAACAGCGGGAATAAACCTCAATTTGTTGTTTGAACTCACATTTTGCATGTTTTTGTATTTCCGTTTGGGTTTCTACAGCTTCTGAAAACAGCTAAAAAAAACGCTAGAAAATAAAACGCCCGGTCATTTTTTTGGACAGTAAGTTAATGATCCACTTAAAAAACCTTCAAAATGTAACGTAACAAATCAGCAGGCACTGCCCGTTTCCTAGCAACCCCAGCGGAACTCCACCCATCGCCTAGCAACCGAAGCAGAGCTCCAACACATCTGATCAGCTGGTTTTACTCCTGGAAGAGACAAGGGTTTTGATGTTGACTTACCATCCAGAAACTGCTTTCTGCACTCTTGTTGGTTGCGCAGGAGGCTCCACTTCTGCTTTTCA
This sequence comes from Gambusia affinis, assembly GCF_019740435.1. NCBI lineage: Eukaryota > Metazoa > Chordata > Actinopteri > Cyprinodontiformes > Poeciliidae > Gambusia > Gambusia affinis. Next base: position 27,446,326 of record NC_057877.1, on the reverse strand, counting down.
AAGATGTACAATTGCAGCCATTTTCAGATGTGAGTGTAAATGTTGAGTTGGGGGCGTGGCCTCAAAATCGCATTAAGAATCCCTCCATCCATTTTCTTGCACCCTAGTTGGGTCGAGAGGGTTGCTGGTGCCAATCTCCAGCGAGACATTTCGGTCGAGAGGCGCCGTCACCCTGGACATGTTGCCAGGCCAGATTATTTAAGATTAATTTTGCTCAAAAAAACTTCAAATTAAAAAATGCTTTATTGATTCCAAAGAAAAAATAAATGTAACTCATATTAATTCAAATCCTTTAAGGATTTAACAGCTGTTAAATCTGTACAGTGGAAAATATAATCAACATGTTTCGAATGGGCCATAGACCTACCATAACCTGATCAAGAAACATAATGTGTCCCCTTTAAGCACTGGGCTTCTTTTCAGAAGCAGTTGAGACCCAAATGGAAGCTCAGAAATGTGTCAAATGTGAATTTTGCACAATAGATTCCATTTGAACCTCTTTTTTTTTTAGATTACTTCAAAGAAATCAGTGTTAGAAGACTTACAAACATTTCTAAATAAGCAGCTCCAAAAAACAAAGGCCACAAGGGCAGGACTCAAAATATCAATAAAAAAATGAAATGGATTGAGACGGTTTCCTTGTTGGCCGTGTGGCTCGTCCTGCAGCTGATATGACTAATAGTAAGGTCAGTGGCTTGTCTGGCATACCTTTCTCCTGAGGTCAGCAGTACCTGGTGGCAGACAGCCGGACAGAGAGACGGACAGAGAGGTGGACAGAGAGACGGACAGAAAGATGGACAGAGAGACAGACAGAGAGACGGACAGAGAGATGGACAGAGAGGTGGACAGAGAGACGGACAGAAAGATGGACAGAGAGACAGACAGAGAGACGGACAGAGAGATGGACAGGGAGACGGACAGAGAGACGGACAGAAAGATGGATACAGAGTCAGACAAAGAGACGGACAGAACGATGGATACAGAAACGGACAGAGAGGTGGACAGAGAGACAGACAGAGAGGTGGACAGAGAGACAGACAGAGAGGTGGACAGAGAGACAGACAGAGAGGTGGACAGAGAGGTGGACAGGCCGCGGCTCTCGGAAACACAAACAATCCAGGCTGTTATTTTGGGTCTGGGACTCACAGCCAACGGCGCTCAATCGGATTTTCAGATGAAAGCGTTCAGCAAAGTGGGTTTTGACACAGCTGTTTGCTGAGTACTGACCTGACAATTTAGTTATACATACAACCCCCACCTCAAACACACACACACACACGCACACACACACACACACACACACACACACACACACACACACACACGCACACACACAGGCGGTGACAAAGCAATCCTGAAAACAGGAGTGAGAATATCTAGCTAAGCCAGAAGATGTGTGTGTTTGTGGCCTATATGATGAAAAAGGGGGGAAAAACATGGAGTTAGAGTTGGTACTGCGTGTGTGTGTGTGTGTGTGTGTGTGTGTGTGTGTGTATCTGATGTCCTGTATGCTTGACTGCAGGCGCTGCATGCTCAGCCTGATCTTTCTGAAGCCCACTGAAGTGTGAAGCTCCAAGCTCTGTCCAAGAATGTGTTTCTGTTCACTCTTTGTCCGTTTTGCCTCTGGGCTTTAAATCTGCGCCAACGTCAGCTGTCAAAATCCACCTAATAGACATTTATCATCATTTTAATCAGATTGAAGTTATTTTTATCTTCAAAAAATCCTTTCTGTTAAGTTTAAAATAGTTTTTGAATTCATCTTTGCAACAACATTGAAGCTTTTAGCTAAAACCAGAATTGCGTGTTTGGCTTTTTATGCTGCTGAGTGGTTCTTCAGGATTCATTTCACTGTGAATAACAGCGTTCTGTAAAACCTACGGCGGCGCATTAGAGCCACTGAAAATAGAAAATAGGAGGAGTCAATTTCCACCAAACAATCAAAAATATTCTGGAAAAAACATGAACATGAGGAGTGCTGTGGTGGCGTAGGGGTTGAGTCCTCAACTCGGCCGTCGCAGGTTCAATTCCCGGACATGTCGACATTTACCGCATGTCTTCCCCCCTCTTTCCTGTCAGCCTACCTTTATATAAGGGACAGTAGAGCCCACAAAAGACCCCATGGAGGGGAGAAAGAAACAAAACATGAACATTTATGAGTTTGAAAAAAATTAAGAAATTTTTTGGAGTCTTAGAAACTTTCTAGAAAAACTTGGAATTTCAAAAGTTTAACATTTTTAAAAGTTTGAAAAGTAAAAATACAGAAACTTTGTGCTACATCTCAGAAATTTTCTAGAAAATATGTGAAACTTCCTGAGTTTGAAAAGTCAAAAAAATTCTAAAAAATTTTTTTTGCTGAAAAATTAGAAAATTTCTGACATTCAAAAATTTAATATTTTTCATTTTTGGAATTTTTCTGATTTTCAGAAGTTTAACATTTGTAGTCAATTCCAGCTGAAGGTTGCTCAGACATTTCACAGTTAACAGAAACGGTCCCAGGCCTGACAATAAAAACACTTAAACATGTTCAGTGTCTTCTGGCCTCTGAATGTGCTCAGACTTCTGCACACATTGGAAATTACTTCTAGGCCTTTAACTCTTCATGGACGTCACTAAACACATAAACCAGTTGACAGATTATGTTTTGGTTTCCTCAGGTCCGGACGCCATGTTGAAGCCTCCTCTCAGTCTCTTCAGTCATCCCCAACAGCCCTTCCACTACATGGACTCTCTGCACCATTTAGGACCTCCACCCATGGCGCCCACCCAACCCCTCGGCCCACCACCCATTGCTGCTACCCAACCAATCGGACCCCCAACTCTTCCTCCCACTCAGAGTCTAGGGCCTTCTGCCCACACGTTGAGGCCTCCAACCATTACTCCGCCGCACACCTTGGCCCCGCCTCCAATGCCCCCAACCCAACCAATGGGGCCTCCTACAATGGTGCACACTCTAGTTCCTCCACCTGTAGATCCAACACAAGCAATCGTACCTCCAACCATTGACCTCACCCAGCCTTTAGGTCCTCCACACCTCCCCCCAGCTCAAGCACTGGTCCCTCCACCTGTGGCGCCCGCACCCAGCCGCTTCCCGCCGCCCCCCAGCCCCTTATCCTCGCCCCCCGCTCCAGACCCAGGCCCGTCACAGATTACCCCACGGCCTCCAGGACCAGCACCGGTATCCAGCTACCCGTGTGGGCCTCTGCCAGGCCAAGCAGCTCCTGCCAGCGAACAGCCCCAGGATGAGGGCTCCTTGCTGGGGGTGGAGGAGCAGGACGACCCTCTGGGTCTGGAAGAACTGTGCAAACCTCTTTACTGTAAACTCTGCAATGTTACACTTAACTCCGCTCAGCAGGCACAAGCTCACTACCAGGTGAGTGGAAACACACTCCAATTTAAAGCTGAAGTTTGCAACTTTTACAAAGTCATGTTGCGTAAAAGTTGTTGTGACTTGATGTTGTGACCAGGCCTGTCATCATAACTAATTTTAACGGGACGATAAATTGTCCCGTTTATCATTGTGATAAACAATAATATTGTTGTTTTCAGAGTATTTTCAATAATTGTAATGGCACAATAATCTGGAAGATCAAGAAATGATAATGAACAATGATTAAAAATAAATAAACAAAGCAACAACAAATGAAATGAATTATCTGTAAACAAAATTGTCCTTCAGAAAAAATGGATAATTGAGAGCAAAGCCACAGACTGAAGACTTCAGGCATCCTGCTTTTGGCAGAAGGAGGAAAAAGAGAAAAACAATAAATCATGCAAACGGAAATTATTAAGCTTCTTTGCTAGCATAGCAGAGAGCAAGGAGGAGAGCGCATACACAAGAGTGATTGACGGCACTGAGACCCTCCTCCTGGCTCTGATTGGTTGTTTCTGACTCAGTAGTGTATTTCTTTAACTAGGACTAGGAGGAGGTAAAGGAGCTAAATTTCTCCACAGATTATCTGTCTTATATTATACTGACACGACATGTTAATCATTTTAACAAATATGTAAACATCTTTTTTATTAAGTTACATAATACAGCTTTGACCAATGTAACCAACATAAACATTCAGCTGCCTTTTTACTTTATACTTTATGCTTTATGCCAACACCTGAATTGGATAGTATCTAGTTACGTCTGCTTGTAACTGGCCACAAAAAATACTAACTTCTGCATCTTTTCACCCAGGGAAAGAACCACAGCAAAAAGTTGAGAAATTTCTATGCTGGCAGCCAGCAGCCGCCTGCCATCAGGATACCAGAAGCCCTGGAGGGCGCCGGTCCGAACGCCGGCTCAGGAGCCGCTGATGCTGATGGAGGCAGACAGGTTAGACCAAGCTACATCATTTCTTACCTGTTTAATCTGAGGAGGTGGGAGGCAGCTGCAGTCGATTAATGGGGACCTACTACGCTTCCTTGAACAGGTTAGGATTGAACTGTAGCTATAAAAAACATTTTCATTAAAAATGCTTTGCACAAAATCCTCCTCAGATAATAAGATTTTCTGCTCCTTTTAAAATGAGCTCTTTTTAGGGCGTCTTGTCACTTTAAATGCAAATGAGCTTCTGCTGGCCACACCCCCCAGCTCAACGTTTACGCTTGCATGTGGAGCAGCTTGGGTTGCTAGGTGACGAGCAGAGCTCTGCCAGGGTTGCTAAGTAACGGGGAGTGCCTGCTGATTTGTGATGTTACATTGTGAAGGTTCATTTTCTAGACACCAAAGAAACGACTGGGTGGTTCTTTTAAGCGCTAGAGTTGTTTTTAGAAGCAGCAGAGACCCAAACAAAAGTACAAAAACATTCAAAATGTGAATTTTAATTCTAATTGTGGATACACATTCTTCTCTCAGCACTGAACAGTTTAGATTTTCATCTTCAGTCCTGATTTCTCTTTTGAAAACTCTTATATAAATAATTTCTTTACATCAGACATCTGTCTCCTTATCTCTAAATGGTGGTTGGTGTATATTTTGCAGTAAAAGAAAACAGAGAGAATGACTCAGAGATCTGATTTTCTGTCTCTCGGTGGTTCTGAACATTTCTTTTTCGTCTTCGCTGCGTGTTTGCTCCCTAACTCCTCTCACCACAAACAGTGTGATGCTTTGTCTGCTGTTTGCAGGCGCTGTATAAAGGGGCGCCCCGGGTCATCCTGGCCACTGAGAACGACTATTGTAAACTGTGTGACGCCTCCTTCAGCTCGCTGGCAGTGGCTCAGGCCCACTACCAGGGCAAAAACCACGCCAAGAAGCTTCGCCTGGCGGAGGCCCAGCAGAACTCCAGCAACATGTGGGTCTGGGTTGAGAAACGTTTTCTGTGTCGGCAACTGTTTGTCTGAAAGGGGTTTTTGTCTTCACCTTTTTACAGGGAAGGCAGCAATGAGGGAGCGCCAAGAAAAAATCGGAAAGATGGCAACGAGTACCGGCTGGTGAAAAACCGCCGCAGCCCACAGCTGCCCGCCGCCGTGCCAGGTGAAAAGTCAGGAAGAAACTAAAACCAGTTTTACCTCTGAGTGAAGTTATTTTTGATCACAGCTTGTTTGGTTTCAGTTTTGTATCTGAAACCAGCTGACCTGGGGTTCCTCAGCTTGGGTTGCTAGGTGACGGGCGGAACTCCACTGGGGTTGCTAGGTAACGGGCTGAGGCGAGGGGCAGTTCCTGCTGATTTGCTACGTTTCATTCAAAAGGTTTTTGAAACAGCTCCTTTTCCACACACCAAACAACATGAACTTATTGCTGTAAATCTGCTGGGTGGTTTTTTTAAAGTGCCTGGGATGTTTTCATAAGCAGTAGAGACCCAAATGGAAGGATAAAACGTGCAAAAAGTGAATTTTTCACAATAGATCAGACAACTGATCGCAACGTGTCAGTGGAATCTTTCAACACATTTAATCATTTATAAATAAATTGAATTTATACTCCAGAGCAACATTTAATCCAGAAAATAGGGTATTTAGCCCTGTCATGATAAGACATTTTAAATAAATTCTCCTCAAAGTTATTGCCATTAATGTTAATATTGTTTCAAATAATATTATAATAATGGCATATTAATGCAAGTATGTCAAATATCAAAATCACTTCGATTTCTAAAGAATATTTAGGAAAACATTTTAAAAATCCAAAATAGAAAAAATAGGTCAGCAGTAATTAAAGGGGAATATCTGTAACCAAAATTGCATTTCAGAAAATATTATTGATTCGGCAGAGACAGGGAGAACGGGCAAAAGTGGAAACTAACTGTTTCAATGAGAGCATTTCTTTAATAACTGCTCCTCTAGTGGAAATTATTGAGCTCATTTTAATTTATCATGTGATTAATTAATTTATTGCAGATTGTGACAGACCTAACGGTACACCCAGGTTTCCCTTCTGGACTTTAACAGCTTAGCTGTTAATGTGGATGCATACATAATATATAACGTCTTCTCTCCAGCATTGTAAGCTTTCCCAGCTGCCTGGCCGTTTGCAAACGTCCTTGATGCATGGAGCGAGAGAGAAAAGACTTTAAATCTGCTGATTTCAGTCAACAACAGAAACTGCCTCATAATGAGAAACAGGAAACGCTTGGAAACCCTGTTGCCCCTGTGAGGGAGTGTTTGGTCTTTTTCAACAGTTTTTAAAGAAAAATGTTGGTCAGGTGACTGGTGGCCATCTTCAGTCGTCTTTGTTTTCATGCTAACCTATAGGGTAACAGCTTGCTGAGAAAAACCTCCACAGTATTTGTTTTCACCTTTTGAGCTTGTGTGTGTGTGTGTGTGTGTGTGTGTGTGTGTGTGTGTGTGTGTGTGTGTGTGTGTGTGTGTGTGTGTGTGTGTGTGTGTGTGTGTGTGTGTGTGTAAGCAGATACAGCATAAGAACGTCAGACCTTGTGCTGACGTCAACATACCCTTCTTGCTGTGTCTGATTCCAACTCTGCTTTTTCACAAACTCATTAGTAAATCGGTGAAGAGTAAAAGAGAATAAATTAGAATAAAAACAATCTGTTTTCTGCTCATGTCAGCAGATTTTATGATGGAAATATCCTAAAACAGCTGACCTTGTGCAGTTTGGTTGCTCTGTCTCTGTCATTTTTGTCTCTTTTTGACATTTTTCTGCACTTTCTACACAAACAATAAGCAGCATTATCCTGAATTGTTATTTTTGACAGTTATTTTATCAGAATAAATGAATCATTCTGTCTTTTTTCTTATCCTAAGATTAAACTTGTTTCTGTTTGCACTGAACTTTAAGAAAAGCAGAATTAGTCGAGTTTAGAGTTTGTATTCACCAAGGATGCTCTGCTCTGAAATCCACTTCCTGCTTGTGGAGCGGTTTCTGGTCTGCTTGTTGTTCACATAAAGAACGGCACCAGAGTTCACTTGAACCGAACCAAGAGCCAGGTTTGCAGGCGGACCAGAGTTAGCTTATTCTTAGTTTGACTGGACTATTTCTTTTCAGAATGATCTGTTGATGGCTGTTTTGTTACTTTAAATCCAAATAATTTGCTGCATTGCACGTGAAAATGGCTGCAAACAGATGCACAATTATAAAACGCTTTTGAAAAGCAGGAGGGGCGCCTCCTGCACAACCAACAAGAATGCAGCTTGTGGTTCCTGGATGGTAAATCTAAAGAATATTTAACGCTGGAACCGGAAAACATTTTAGAAATAAAACATAAAAACAAAGCTCAATGATTAAAGTGTATGGTCGTGCTGTGGTGGCGTAGGGGATAGCGCGACCCACATTTAGAGGCCTTCAGTCCTCGACGCGGCGGTCACGGGTTCGATTCCCGGACCCGGCCGACGTTTGCCTCATGTCATCCCCCCTCTCCTCCCCCCTTTCCTGTCAGCCTACTTTCACATAAGGGACACTAGAGCCCACAAAAGACCTCCTGGCGGGGGAAAAAATAATAATAATAATAATTAAAGGTATTATGAAGTCTCTGTAACCAAAACTGCAATTAAAAACATTTAAGAATTCAGCTCAGTCCATTATAACTGTTATAACAGTACAACAGTTACATATTATATAACATCATGGTGTAAAGCTGACCAAACTTTCTGGAGTTCCTCTTGGGTTGCTAGGTGATGGGCTGGAGCTCTGCTGGGGTTGCTAGGTAACGGTCTGTGCTTCGATTTGTGGTGTTACATTCCAGAGGTTTTGGAAAAGGCTCATTTTCCAAGCACCAAAAAACAATACATCATGTTACATTACCACAAATTTTGATTTTGGAAGCAGTAGAACCCCAAATGAAAGAACAAAATGTGAAATTAATGCTGCCTGTTTGTCGTTCCGCCCCGTCCAGGGCCGTATTACAACCCGAGGCCGAGGCAGCGCATCCCCAGGGACCTGGCCATGTGCGTGACTCCCAGCGGACAGTTCTACTGCTCCATGTGTAACTGCGGCGCCGAGCAGGAGACGGACTTCCGGCAGCATCTGGAGAGCAAGCAGCACAAAGCCAAAGTGTCGGAGCTGAGATACCGCCATGAGATGGAGAACCTCGGCTACAGCTAGGAGGGCCGCAGGAAGAGCCGACCCAAACAGATTCAAACGTCCAAAATGGAGGCCAGATCTCACCGCAGATCATCTAAGATTTAATTTCAACATCAAATCTAGACAGCAGCATTTTAAAAAGTATTACAGAAGCTCAAGTAGTAAATAGTTACATCTGTGGTTTCCTCATTTAAGTTGTTTTGGATCTTTACGCTGCAAAAACACAAAAATCTTACCAAGTAATTTTGTCCAGTTTCTAGTAAACTTGAAATAAGAGAAAATTAACTTACAAGTAACTTTTCAGCAAGATATACAAGTTTAAGTCAATAATTCCTTAATTTTGATGAAAAAGTTCTAGTTCCACTGGTAAATAAATTCACTCATAAAAAGACATTTTTCCCATGTTATAAGAGAAATAATCTGCCAGTTAAAGTAGGACTTTATATATCAATATTAAGAAAATTATTTACATAAAACAACCTCCTATATCTTGCTTTTTTCCTATTTCAGTTGTACGAAGATATTTACACTAGTAATTGGACTTGGTAAAATTTAGGGTTTTTTTTGTCAGTGCCTATATGATATTTTTATTTTAAACTGGTGATTAGTGTTTATCCAGAGTAAAACATACTGAAAAAATAGATTTTTATTTTATTTTTTGCCAAACAGTTTGGAGAAAATGAGAAAAAAACAAAACTATATAGTCAACATATGGATAGGAAACAAATGATTCCTTTTTTCGTACTTTCACTGACCTGCTTTCCTTCTCAGAGTTGAGCAGGATTAATTCAGACTCAGGTTACTGGAGAGAATGCAAATGAAATGCAAATAAATACTCGGCTTGTTCAGAAGACTAATCACCAACCGGAAGTCTGCAGGAACATTTAGTAACGAGACACGGAGCTAAAAGCATCCAAGGGGAATGAAAACGTGATAAAAAATAGACAGAACTCAATCGGGACCGAAGTCAGCGGGTCGGGAATAAAAACGGCTCTCCAGGTATTTTTTATCAGCTCATCAGAGCCACAAATTCAGCATCTCTGCAGCCTGACAGAGGAGTTAAACCCAAAGCACGACTTGCTGATTTCTCCTTTCAGAACCAACAAAAGCACAATTAACTTTACAGGAGTGTTAAATGAAACTGGGAGCTTTGGTTGACCTCTGACCTCTGTCGTTTGGAGGGCAGCTCTGGCAATACAATAGAAACCAAACTGTACTGTGGTAGAGCTTTTCTATAAGTCATAATAAACCATCCAGATGTTATGTAAATATAAAAACGTTTCATTGTAGGTGTAAATATTGTATAAAAATATGAATCTTATTTATTCTTTAGTTATTCTCAGCATCTAAAGCTACAATTAATTTCTGACTCAGTATGTTTATTTATTTTGATTTTTTAGTGGATTTTACTAAAGAAACTTTGGTTCCTTCAGCGTTTAACTAAAAGTTGCTAAAAGTCTCAGTTTGACTGCAAGAGGCGGAGAATCAAAAACACTTTGACTGCAGAAATACGATGGAGAACCAGGGACAATAAAATAAAAAAACTACAAGAATAAAGTTATGAAATTATGAGAATAAAGTGGAAATAATGTGACAATAAAGTCGCTGTATTACCAGAACAAAGCCATATAATTTCAACTTGATTCTTGGATTATTATAGTGTTTATATCACAGATTTATTTTCATAATATTCACTTTATTCTCATGTTATTTCAACTTTATCTTTGTACAACTTTATTTTAATATTACAACTTTATACTTGTATTATTTCAACTTTATTGGTGTAATAAAACTCCATCAAGCAGCTGAGTGGTGGAGGGAAACAACAACATTTCCTCACAGTGGAAAGAGTTTAAACTTTGAATTAGTTTGTAAGTTGAGAAGCTGCTGCAGGTTGTTTTGGTTTATCCAAGCAGAAAACGTCTCTGTGTTTTATTATAGTTTAAAGAGGCAGTGAGTGGATTTACAGACTGTTGTGTTGTTCCTCTCGCTCCCATGACTCACTTCCTGTCGAGTTTCTGTTTTTCCCCAGAAAGCTCCGTCCTATAACTGGACGTAAATGTGATTTTCCTGTTTCTTTTTACCTAATTTAATGTTCTAGTTCAGCTGAGCTGAAGAAATGCATTCATGAGGCATTTTGAGTTCATAGACTGAAAACTGTGCCTTTAAATCTGGCTAATATGAATATAAATGATGAAAAAATGTTGATTATTTGATGCAAAAAGTTAAACCCTTACTGACAGGGTGACCTACAGAAAAGGATTTTACTCGTGCAAAAACATCATCCTGTCAAAGTAAAAATGATTTTCAAAAAAATAATCTTTTTTTTCTGCATACTAATTGACCAAAAAAGTAAAAATACAAGCATTATTAGTTTGAAAACAGAAAAATAAATTTGCTTTTCATCTAAATAATCTGTAAAATTAAGAAAGCCACGATATTACTAGAATAAAGTCAAAATAACATGAAAATAAATTCATAATATTATAAGAACAAAGTCATATGAGAATACAGTTATAATAATATGAGAACAGTCACAAAATTACAAGAATGAACATTATTTTCTCATAATCTTTGTTAATGTTTTCTTTTGCGATAGCCAAACATTCAGATTTTTATTTTTAAGAGGAAATTTAAAAATCATAAATCATTACCTTCTACTTTCTAAATACACTTAGAGTTGATCCCTAAAATAATTTCCTACTAAAATATTTTAAAGTTTGTGGCTGCAGTTTCACCAAACTGCCAAAAGCACAAAGGGTGTGAATCACTTTTGCAGTTTGTTGTTTTACGTTGCATTTTATTTACCAACACAAACCTGCCCACAATCGCACACTAATAATAAAAAACAGCTACGTGAGTGTTTACATTAATTACTAAAATTTAAAAAATCTGATCAGAAAGGAGCAATGAGGATCTGATGAAAGTAACCAGATTTGGGAGTGAGACACGGCCTGTCAGGAATGGCTTTCTTTTTGTTTAAACTTTATTCATTTTCCTCCTTTTTCCTAAAAATATAATGGGCCTTATAAAACAATTGCTATGATAAGATGATTTATTGCGCTGACAGAAACCAGAATGGAAAATGAGATTTTCTCTCAGGGAATCAGAAAATGCAGGATGACCAGAAACAAGAAAACAACCTTTAACTCACTTTGATTTTTTTCATTTACTTTGAAACCAAATTTACTTTCTAGTGACTTGTGTGCAGTTTAACCAAAGATTGAAGTTTCTTTGCCAGATTTATCTGAGCTAAGTTGGACCTCAAAGAGAAACTGTGTTAATTAAATATTTACTTTAAGTTTGATGTAAAAGATATTTTATTATTCATTATTTTTGGTTAATGTGAGCATTTAGAAAGAACATTGTCTGTTTTGAGGTGTTAGAAGTCCTCAAAACATGATAAAGAGTAAATAACACGCATATTTTTGAGAAGATTTGGGAAATTTTAACTGCATCCCAAATGCAGCATGCAGTAAATCTGTCAGTTATTCTGCCTCCTTGTTCACTTTTAGATTTATTTTAACTTAAAGATCACCTACAATGCTCCTGGAACAAATTAAGATATGTTTATGGGCTAAAAAAAACATCCTTATTGCTTTTTTTTTATTTTTATTTTTTACTCAAAATCATTCTTAGATCATAAAAATTCAGTCTGGTCTGTTCTGCATATTTTGAGTTCCTTCTTGAATGAGCTCTGCCTGGGGTTGCTAGGTAACGGCAGAGCTCTGCCTGGGGTTGCTAGGTAACAGCAGAGCTCTGCTTGGGGTTGCTAGGTAACGGCAGAGCTCTGCCTGGGGTTGCTAGGTAACGGCAGAGCTCTGCCTGGGGTTGCTAAGTAACGGAAAAGTTCTAGTCGAATTTGACTCAACATTCATAAGGTTTTTAAGACGGCTCATTCTCCACACACTGTAAAACATTGAATAATTGCCATAAACAGCTGTGTTTTTAAAGAGCAGAAGCATAAATGGGAGAACAAAAATGCAAAAAATGTGAATTTTGCATAATAGGTCCACATGAAATGTTTTCCATTGTTCTCAGTGTCAGACTAACACATAAAGTCTAAACTGAAAATAAAACATTTCCAGTTTTATTTAAAAACATCTTTTTTCAGGCTGTTTGCTGAAAACCAAACTTCTCCAGATTCGATCATAGCTAAAAGTTTTTATGTCGACGTTCAATAGACAACTGCAATTATTCTTTAATATTTAATCACTAATTAATAACCAAGACATTATATCCAACATTTACTTCTTCACTTAAAACAACAGAAAAATCTAAACTAAATTATTTTAAACTATTAATTTAATGTTAGTTCATCTCATTCATTAAATCTATAAACCTTCATTGCCTCATTAAGACTGAAACTATTTGTAAGTAAAGGACTTAAACTATGGAGCTACTTTAAAGTGTGACTAAAATAATAAAATTTCTGTACTTGTATTTAAGATTTTGTTGTTTTGTACTTGTGAAAGACGACAAAAATCTACAGTTAAAAATTCCTGTTAGATTTTAATCTCTGACTTCAACTTCACAGTTACAAAGCACAGATACTTTTGTACCAAATATACTTCCGTACTGAACGGCCACATCAGTGAATGCTGCTTTGTAGTGCTGAAGAGTGCGTCTGGTCTCAACAATAGGCTGCACAAATATTTTATAAAGCCTGATGTAACTTTTTTTGCCTTCTTATTATACTTAGATAGATCATAGGATGGGTAATCACAATATGAATTTATGAAGTTGTTTCACTGTTATTGACATGCTGACATGTTTCAAAAATAATGAGTTTAAAGTTAAACTTCAACGTTTTGTTGTACATGACAGAAATGCCTAACTGCTTTACTTTTTGTGCATGAAGAAAGTTGCAGCTATCGACTGCTGAAGGGTTTGTGAGAGATTTGTATTTATTTAGAGATATTTCTGGATAAAGAGGAAAGTTAGCAAAGCAATTTCTACACTGGATGTTTAAAAAATGGGCACTAGTGTTCTACGGAAAGACATTTTACCATGTATTGTTACTTTCAAGTGAAGACTATTTTTGTCGATATATACCTCTTAGCAATTCTAAATGTAATGTTTACGATGGTGAGCGGTTTTGTGCGTTTGTCCGTGTGCTGGGACTTTGGACTGAACCAGCCACGGCAGTCGGGCAGAAAGGGGAAGTTTAGCTAAAAAGAACATCATAAACTGTGAAACATTTAAAATGTTAAAACTGTTTGCCATATTGGAAGGGAATCTGAAACCTATTTTTGTCTTCTGTTTGGCAGAATCTACACATAAGAGTTAGTTATTTTCAACTTGTATTAGTTTAAAAGTTGCAGACGAAATGTTTTCCACTCTGCTTGTCATGAGGCACTTTAGTGTTTGATCATCTAAACGTCAAAAGAAGCATAATAACATTGAATTCTTTAAGTTTAAACTCTTTAAAAACCTTCTTCTTGTTCATCAGCATCATAAGCATCAACTTCACCAACTATGTAGAGTTTTCTAAAATGGGGTTATGTTGAGGATCATCAGCAGTCAGCATTTTACCAGAAGGAGAATCAAAAATTAGAATTAAAAAGGCTATTTTATTATTAAAATTAGATGCTTATTTACATAAAAGTCTATAAGCACCTTAAGTATTTATTGTAACCCCAAAATTACATCCATCCATCCATTTCCTGTAAACTCTTGTCCCTAGTGGAGTCAGGATGGGGGCTGGTCAGGTCGCCAGTCTGTCGCAGGGCCCCAAAATTATATATACATATTATATATATATATACATATTAAAAAACAAAAGAAGAAACAAAAAAACATGGCATTCAAAAATACAACCACTGCAGCAAAATATGGGTTTGTTTAAAGTTAAATAAATTGGCTTCTGGGTCACAATGAGAACTTAATTTATTTCAAAACTTTTTCCAACATCTTCACAATTAGTTCTCAATAATAAGGTTTCAATCTCATAATTTAGATAATAATTTAAGATACAAAGTTGAGTTTGTGACTTAAAAGCTCAATCATGAGATTTGATTTAAAATGATAAATAATATTTCAAAGTAATAAAGGCATAAAATACAGTTATAATTCTAAAGTTTTAAACAATAAATTAGATTTTCATTCATAAGATACAAAATAATAGTTGTGCAAAATATGGTGATATTTTTTAGATTCTACTTCAATAATTCTGACTTGCAAAACTGGAAAAGAAAAATTATTTCAAATTTTGAATTAATCATTTTGATTTCCAAAGTTAAAAACATCGTTATGAGAAATAAGCAAACATTATGTGATATAAAATCAGAATTATGACATCTGGCTTTCAAAATTTCAAAAACATAATTTAGAATTTTGAGGGAACTTTTTAAAAAATTTAAAACTCTTCAATGGAATTAAAAGCAAGTATGAGAAATAAAGTAAAATTCTGTAAAATAAAATCAAAAATATGAGGTTTGACTTGCCAAACTGAATTTTAAAGACATCATTTTGAAGTCATTTTTATATATAAAACTCAAAGTCATTAGAACGATTTGAAGTCATAGGTTTGACTTTCAAAATCATAATTATTCATTTCAATTGCATCATTGTGCGAAATAAGCAACAATTATTTTAAGTGAAAGCAGAAAAATAAGAATTGAAGTCAGAATTATGGGTTTCTAATTCCTAACTGTGAGATTCAGTAAAGTTTTAAAAAGGGATGGTGATAATTTTCCAAACACATCCCTCCTGTCTCACATAGAAGCCGTATATTCTGGTTTACAGACACACTTCAGGATCCTCCACCTCTGGTTCCTGCCCAGGGCCGTGAATCTGACGGCTTCGCCCCTGCAGGGATGCAGATGATGCTGTGATCTTTGTGGAAAAACCTCAGCACACGTTTAGTGCCTCTGAACAGCATTAAAACTCCATTCTACTGTCTGAGTGAAGGCCTGGACGGCAGGCGCTGTAGTTTCTGTGAATGCTTGTGTTTCATGACAGATGAATAAACATGCAGGCGATAAAAACTGAGCTGCAGTTTTCATCACTAGAGTCTCATCTGGTCTCTGCTGTGGCTCAGCTCACAGCGCTGCAGGGGAAACATGCAGCCGTCAGCCTGAAAGGAGCAAATGTTCTCCATCATCTACTGTAAAGTTATTTGTTATATTACTCTGTATAAAAATAAATCTGTGCCTCTGCTGAGTTGGTGTGAAATGTAACCTGCTGACCTCATCTTACATATTTACAGAACAGATTGATTCAGTGTTTTGGTTTGTTTGTTCTGGTGATGGTTCTAATTCCTTCATGAGAGTTAAAAATTATTAAACCTGCAGTGAAAAGCGAGTTTTCATATAATGGTGTATTAGGGCCTCTGCACATAAACAAAAACAAAAAAGAATAAATTCTGCCAGGAAAAAAAAAAAAATTCTAATTTCAAGTCAAAAATGTCCAAAGTCAAACATTTTCAACCTTTGAAACAGAAATTTTCATGTTTTTTTTTTATTTAAATAATTAATGAGATTAATCTTAAAATTTCTGAGTTTTTTTCAAGCAAATTTTATACTTTTCAACCTCAGAAATTTTCATATAGATAGATTAGATAGATATAAACAATGAGTGAAACTTCACATTTTCTATCTTGAAAAAAAAACCTGCATCATGGGGGACATGCAGGTTCGTGTTTTTACAGCGCAGGAAGGGAGGGGGACATTTAAAAACAGGAAGTCTGTGTGTAGGTGTCAAACGCCCAGCTGCAGCAGCTGCAGCAGCTGCAGCAGCTGTACCTGTGAGCTTCTGAAAGCAAATAAAATGTTAGCTGGTATATTTATTTCAGACGTTTTACTGTCATTTTTAAATGTAACATGAAAAGTTGAACAATTTTTAATAAAACAGAACTTAATTGTATCAGAGTTGTTGCACTACAAATTATTATTTAGGGTTAATTTTTTAATGCTTTGCATAAAATAAACATCACTTTGTGAATTGTAGCATTTGCAGATCTGCTTACAGAAAGAAAAAGCAGCATTTCTACGGCTCATTAACTTTTGTTGTTCTTCAGCGCCATCTAGTGTTTGGGACAGAAAGCAAACCGGTGTAGTGTTGCATTTTTTATTAGATGAGTTTTAAAGTTTTTGAACGTTTCTGTGAGCTTGACCTCACAGATAAATAATGAAACTGTTACTGGACAGAGTTTTAGCAGTTTATGCTCCCAGTGATCACAGAAAGTTTGCAGTAAAATCTGATTTTGCTGCTGAAGCCATAAATAAGTTTTTCCTTTAGCAAAGCTCATTCCTCGGAAAAGGATCGAATTGTTGTAATGTTGTGTCATCTTGTAGTTTTGAAACAAGCATTTTGTCACAAAACGTTTAAGTGAAAATAAGATTTGCTAAAACCTAAAAATACCAACACTAGAGTTGATTCTTTTCATAAGGAACCTGATGCTACAACTCCAGTTTGTTTCAGTCTGGACTTACAGCTAATGGCTAAAGAGACGGAGAAGCTACTAATGGGTTCAGAAAATGGACCTGAACCTTTGGACTTGCACATCGAATCAGTTATAAAATCCAGTTGAGGCTGCAGGGACTGAAGTTAATTATATTACAGCTGTAATTCATGCTGTGTCCTCCAGTTTAACTACAATACTGGACAGAAACAGCATTGAGGTTCTTTGCATGTCAGAATTATTTTTCTTCCTAGTCTGAAGTCCAACAAAGTTAAGAGACATAAATAAAGAATATTTAGAGTACATGTGCTTTTTGTCTTTAATTTTTGTCATTTTTAGTAATTAAAGTTAAATTGTGAAATTTAGTTTTATTTTTGATAAGCTTACTTCCTGTTGAGCCTTTTTGTGCAATGTGCATTAATAACATTTTAGGACTATTTGTAATTTAGAGCCATAAATATAATAAATTATAATTATTATAATAAAAAAATACTTCAGTTACTTTGGCAGAAATAAAAATCCTCTTCTGCACCATTAAATATAAAACATATCCACACATTTTTATTAGCTGCATTCATTTTCTGATTAAATTATTTTTAATTAAATAAAAATAACAATAGCTGTTAATATGCGAGTGGAGCATTATAATCAAGCAAAGTCGTAAAAAACCAAGAAGAGTTCTCACCAACAAACTGAACGGCAAAGAGCCGTTCAAAAGAATCAAATCTATACTGAACCACACAGACAGAGCGGGGGAGTAACTAGATACTTTTACCTGAGTAATCTTTTTTGGTTTATTACTTTTAGGAGTCTTTTAACTTCTACTGAAGTAAAAGTAACTTTATTAATCAGTATCTCTGCTCTTGCTTGAGTAAAATTTATGGATTTTCTACCTACTGAATGAAAAATAAACATGTTTTAATCAAACATTCACCAGACACAGACACACCGGCAGCTTTTGTTAAAAAAATTTAATTTTTTTTTATTGAAAGAAACTGATTTGGAAAAATTTTTCTGTTGCCTGATTTTATTTCTTGTTACTTATATGAATTATTGTCTTTTTCGTCCTTAAAATACCAAAATCTCTGTCTGATTATGTCATTTTCAAAGATGAAATAACGGTAATTTGATTATTTCCTCAGTACTTTTTACCAAATACTTTTTTATTCTTACTTGAATAATTTCTTGAACGGCTACTTTTTATGTTTACTTGAATAAAAATATGTGGAAGTAGAACTACTCTTGCTTCAGTAGTTTTTTAGTACTCTGCCCACCTCTGCATACAAGTAT
Organism: Gambusia affinis; assembly: GCF_019740435.1. Classification (NCBI taxonomy): domain Eukaryota; kingdom Metazoa; phylum Chordata; class Actinopteri; order Cyprinodontiformes; family Poeciliidae; genus Gambusia; species Gambusia affinis. Next base: position 27,428,165 of record NC_057877.1, on the reverse strand, counting down.
TCCTGGTGTTGTTTTCTTTCCACCTGTTTGATTTGATCAATTACTATTTTTAAACACAATCCTTTGCTAAGCTAGCTGTAGCGTCGAACTTCGAGGTGACGTCACGGCAACGAAACGGTTATTTACGTGCAGTCCCTGGGGGGCCGCTAGGGGGCGGCCGCGGTTCAAAGTTTGAGAAAGTCTGTTCTAAAGAGTCCAGTCTACAGAGTCACTGCCACGTAAAATCCCGTTTACAATAAGTGCAAAACATGTGGGTGCATCCGCCATCTTTCTGCAACACAAACAAACAACAACATAATGTGAAGAAAAGAACCAGATTGTCTGAAACAATGAGAATCTAAAGCTGTTAAAAACAAAACATACCTGTATTGGGGAGAAGCAGTGAGGGCAGGGTTTGGTGTTGGTGGTTATCCATTTTTCGCTAATTTGCTTTTCAAAGGTGTAAACAAAAAATTTACGGCCATATTTGTTTTCCAGGATGTGACGCCTCTGCTTGCTGCCTTTAGCATAATCCTTCATAACCGCCTGGATCCCCTCTGGAAAAAATAAAAGTAAAAATAAAATATATCTTGAAACACAACCTGCACATTCACTGCTGTTTGGAGAAACTTAAATTGATCTTTCTTCAAACAAGTTCAAACAAATCATAAGGTTTTCGAGATACACTGTTTTTTTTTAACAGAAAGAATGTACCTTCTGTCTTTGGTGAAGCTATTGATGTGGAAAAATTACAATAAGGTCACACCTGCTAGTTGTATTGCTATATGTTTATTCTAAGTTCCTGTATATTCCCACCAAGTTTTAACTATTTGGCTTACATGTAGAAGGCTGGATCGATTATGAACACTTGCTTCATAATTGATTGTCCTATGAGCTCTCTTTGTGCACAATTCATGAATAAACCTGATTGAGTGATTTCACCTGAACAATGCTTGGAAATAGTTTTTTTCCACAACACTATCAGCTGTTCTTCACTCTTCTCTGTGGATAAGTCAGGTTCTTCGTAGCACTTGCTTGTTCCATGGTACGTTCTTTTGCAGTCTACACAGAAAGCAAAGCTGCAGACGGAGCACATCGCTGCAGGGCTGGACTTCTCCAAGATCACAGCAGAACCGCAAGTAAGCCGAGGACAATATGTGATGTCTAAAAAGGAAAAATAAAAAATGAGAGATGAGGATGTGTAGTTTTCCTTTAACCTTGAAATGTATCTGAGTGAGCTCTAGCGTTTCCTTGAATAGAAAACATTAGAATAGCTTATACAAAACATGTTCATAAACTTTTTTTGCACAATGACTCAACGTTTATACTCGCATGTAAAAGCAGATGCACCATTATACAACCGTACATCTTTGAAAAGCAGAAGTGAAACCTCCTTCACAACCAACAATAATGCAGCAAGAGGTTTCTGGATTTTAAGTCAACAAAAAAACTCTTGTGTTTTCCAGCAGCCATTGTGCAACGCATACAGCAGTAAAACCAGCTGACCAAACGTACTGGAGCTCAGCTCGGGTTGCTAGGTAACAGGTGGAACTTCGTGGTTGCTAGGTAAGATGGGTGGAATATGTGCCTGCTAATTTGTGACGATACATTCAGAAGGTTTTAGAAACGGCTCATTTTCCAGACATCAAAAACATGAACTCATTGTCAGAAAACTTCTGTCTGTTTTGTTCTTAAACATTCAGGTTGTTTGCAGAAGCAGTTCAGACCTAAATGGAAGCACAAAAATGTCCAAAATGTGTGTTTTGCATAATAGGTCTCCATTATAGATAGGCATACCAGGCATAATGTCCAAGGTAGACTGTAGCAGAAGACGGTCATATCTGTGAAAGAGCTTCTCTCCTACAAGACTTTTCACCTGTAGGAGGCAGTAGAGACACACAGAAGGGAAAAAGAGGATAAAACTCTATACATGTATGAGATTTATGTAATTATTTTCACCAAAATAAACAAAAAGGAAGAAAAATACTGTAAATTTATGACTCATTATAGCTATTAAAATGTTTTTTAAAAATAATGAATACTTTCTACATTGTTGCATTAATTTTCTGCTACATCTATATTTTACATATTAGCTGAAACTATCACTGTTGTGACAGTTTGGTGTGATAAAAGTTTAGCTCCTCTACCGTCTCCCAATGCTAACTAGAAACAACCAATCAGAGCGAGGAGGCGGGTCTTAGTGCTGCCAATCACAAAATGTTGCGGCTTTGCTCAGGCAGCTAGCATAGCACGTTGTGAATGGTGGAGCTTAGTGGAGCTAACACCACTGTTAGCTCCACTAACATTAGCGTTAGTGCAGCTAATGTTAGGATAGCCACTGATGATGGCCAATAAATGGTTTCCTCTAACAGTAAGTTGTTTCTAAACAATTAGCACATTTAGCAGTAAGTACATTGGATGGCTAACCCCGCCAAGACCCGCCTCCTGGCTCTGATTGGCTATATTTGGTCGTTGAGGGCGATATATTGTGTTGTACATTGTTGAAATTAGCGCTGTAGCGTTACCTTCCACTAGGTATCATCTTGGTATACCATGTTAGTGGAGCTAATGTTCATGGTTAGCGCTTTAGCAATAGCTTCCACTAACTGTAGCATTTATTTAATTGATTTTATCAGGGCGTCTCAAAATGCGGCGTACCTGTGCAGGTGTTGATGTGGCAGAGCAGTCTACCTGAGGACAGGTAACGCCGCGGACGTTCCCTTCCGTAATCTGGGCTTTCCAGAACTCGTCGAGACAGGTCCGGCAGAAGATGTGGCTGCACTCATACAGCTGCACACATTCGGACCCGAACCGGCTCGAGAAACACACACCGCAGTCAAACGGCGTGGCGTCAAACACCTTTTGTTTCTGCTCTGCATCATGGATCAAAATCTGGGACAGGAGAATCTGAGACGCAGTCAAAGAGAGACCAGAGTCTCTTTGGTCTTCGTTTGGAGGGACGACTTCCTGTCCGCCCGGAACAGACACAGGAAGTTCAGAACTGTCTGCAGCTGAGGAAGAATGGTTCTGGTCAGAAGGAAGCTCCAGCAGATTGTGGATGTCCAGCTGCTTCAGGGCTTCCTCTCTCAGAAACTGGATCCAGGAGAAGAGCACCACAGCGCCCCCAGTGGCCTGGTAGAGATCTGTGAGCTGATCACTCAGGGACGTTAGCTGAGACAGAGAAACAAAAAATATGTTTAATCCATGGTTTGGAGTTTTACGACGGCGTATTAAGGCCATTATACATAGAAAAGAAGGGAATACATTTCTGCCAAAAAACTCTTCCGTCAATTTTTTTTAGATTCATCTCAGAAATTTTCTCAGAAGTTTGACATTTCAAGTATTTGCTCGAAACAACTCAGAAATTTTGAGACTAATCTCAAAATTTAAAAACATGATTAAATTTTAATTATCTTTGACTTTTGAAACAAATTTTCTAAGTTGTTTGTAGTAGGAACTGAGTCTCAAAAATTCCAAATTTGTCAAAATATCCATGTTTTTTCCTCGATATTTACTTTACTATTTTTATTTTAATTTATTTTAAATAAACAACAACAACAACCCTAATCCACTGTTGTAGTAATTTCCTTGGAGTTTGCAGATGCTTTCCTCTGGTCTTGTAGGTTTCCTTTCAATGTGGACTTTGGCTGGACGAAGAAAATGCTGACTAGGAATAAATTTCACGCCCTCGTTTTTGGCGCCCCTGTAGCACAGCGCCCCTCACTATAGTTACTTATAGTACATAACTTTTATTTATTTATTTATTGTGTGACTGATCCCCAGTACAATGTTTCAGACGTTTTTCCACCACTGTCATTTATTTATTACCTGTGGGTGAGTCAACCAGCTGCAGGTGAGAGTGAAGGAGGGAGGGGCGGAGGACGGGTAATCTCCAGGAAGTTCAAAGGTCAGAAGCAGGGGTGGAAGGAAAGAGACGTCATATTGCCTTATTGTTCCACCTAGTCGGAAGAAAAAACAAGTTAATGACACTAATAGTTGCCTATTATGTTACGAGTCTTGTTTGATTTAGTATTTATGCTTCCACAAAGATATTAGAAATGTTTTAATTCTTTTTCTGACAAAAAAGAGAAAAAAAGGTAATGTTGAAGCAAGCAAATTATTGGACTTTGGGCCCGTTTTATCTTAACTGTCTCAAAAGTGGTCAAGGACTTCTTGATAGTGACATAAATATATTTTGTTGAGGTTTTTATTACAGATATTCTTTTGTACTAACTAACTCTAACGCACCACGGAGTTAAACTGCTACCGTAAAAGCCAGTGTAGAAGCGCAGCTCCACACACCATCGCATTTCTGCCCCATTTAGCTCAGTTTTCTGAACTGTACCGTGTTTTAGGAGTACAGTGAATCCCGCTGGCAGCTCCACGGAAACTCGGAATTCTCCGGCAGACTTCGACTCATTTCGGAGGAACTCTTCCAAACCAAATATGCTCTGCAGGGCGAGCAGCTCGTCTTCCTGCTCCTCCAAGTCCGTATTCATGAAGTCCAGAGACGCAAAATTATTTAGCCGCTGCTCGAAATAACAGCGAAGCAGCTTAAAAAGTGCTTTTTTTTAAAAAACTACCTTCAACAAAAGAATTAAAAATGGCCACAATGTTTAAAAATTGACTCAGTTTACATGTCAGCTGTTTACCGTGTCTCCATCAGCTTCCTGGTCCATATGAGTCCGTCCCTCTGTGGACTCGCCTTAATAAACTGCAGTCTGATGCAAGATTCAGGAATCAGCTGTAAAAACTCCACAGGGCGTCACTGTGGAAACTGGTCCCAACTGTTATCGTTTGGAAAATGTCATTTTAATAAGAGCCACTGAATGTTTTTTGTGTCCGTTCATAATTAAAGTAAAGGTAAAACATATTTTGGCTCCGTTCATTGATTTATAACCCGACAAGCCGTCTGATGTACCTGCAGTGATTTAATCTTTATAAGAAAGCAAATGATAACACGTGGGACCAGTTTCCACAGTGACGCGCTGAGGAGTTTTTACTGCTGATTTCAGAACCGGTACAGTTCGGAAAATTAAGCGAAAATAGGGAGCTATGCTGTCCGGGGCTTCATGCCCCTGGTAGGGTCACCCAAGGCAGACAGGTCCCAGGTGAGGGGTCAGACAAAGTGCAGCCCGAAGACCCCAATGATGGATTCAAACTTTGGACTATGTGTTCCCTTTTATTTTGACAAGCTTACTTTCTGTTGAGCCTTATTGTGCAATGTGGATTCATAACATTTTAGGACTATTTGTAATTTAGAACCATAAGTAAAAAAAATATACATATATATTTATTTATTTCAGTTACTTTGGCAGAAATAAAAATCTTCTGCATCATTAAATATAAAACATATCCACACATTTTTATTAGTCGCATTTATTTTCTGATTAAATTATGTTTAAATAAATAAAAATAACAACAGCTGTCAACATGTGAGCAGAGCATTATAAGCAAGCAAAGTCGTCAAAACCAAAGAACAGTTCTCACCAACAGACTAGTTCACGGCAAAGAGCCGTTCAAAAGAATCAAATCTGTAGTGAACGACACATCAGTCAGGAATGACTCCTCTGATCATTTAGACAGAGATGGGCAGTAACTAGTTACATTTACCTGAGTAATGTTTTTAAAAAAATTATTTTTATGAGTCTTTTTACTACAACTCAAGTAAAAGTAACTTTATTATGACGTATCTCTGCTCTTACTTGAGTAACATTTATGGATTTTCTATCTACTGATTGAAAAATTAACATGTTTTAACCAGATATTCACCAGACACAGACACACACCTGCAGTTTTTGTTAAAGTGTTATAATTTGTTTTATTGAAAGAAACTGATTTGGGATTTTTTCTTTTGCCTGATTTTGTTATTTCTTATTGTTTATATGAATCATTGTCTTTTTCGTCCTTAAAATACCAAAATCTCCGTCTGATTATGTCATTTTCAAACATGAAATAACTGTAATTTGATTACTTACACAGTACATTTTACCAAATACTTTTTTATTCTTACTTGAATAATTTCTTGGACGGCTACTTTTTATGTTTACTTGGGTAAAAATATGCCGAAAGGGTAACCGGGTTCTGCTTCACTCCACTGTACCAGGCCGGCCCAAGTAATCCCTTGACTCTGCGTTGTGTAGATATTTTTAATGAAGACAAGGAGTTTCTGGGTGATCAGGCAGTTTATTTCCTGAATGAAAACATATCGGGGGTTCGAATCAGTGCAACGGCTCACGCTTTTCTACTGTGTGCTGAAGAATGCAACTCTAATCAATAACATACAGTACCTGTAGTGTTGCTTTGATTCTTTCATGCATGTTTGAATGAATCTCCAATGGCAGACATTCAGTGCTATAAAATGGGACTATGGTTCTAAAAAAATACATATTATCGTTTTAATACCAATAAAATGTAAAATAAAAATATTATAGTGTGTTTTGTGTTCCAGCTTTAGGAAACTGCAACTTCATTATAGAGTCAAATATAATCTTTGTTTATATTTAAACCAAAGATTAACTATCTTTGGTTTCTATCTATTTTCTATATTAAATATCTAAATACAATACCGTGTAAATGTTTATTAAAGTAAGAAAAAATGCTGTATGTTGTGTTCTTTGTGTAAAAAGTAATTATTATCATATATTAAAGGGGAGGTATTATGTAAAATTCACGTTTTGTACTTCCATTTGGGTTTCGGAGAAGCCCGAGCCGTTACCTAGCAACCCAAGCCCAGCCCAGCCCGTCACCTAGCAACCCAAGCTAAGCTCCAGCACTGTTTGGTCAGCTGGTTTTACCGCTGTTTGCGCTGTAAAATGGCTGGCGGGGAAAAAAAAGAAGCGTCTTACTGTTAACTTACTGTCCAGGATCCACTTGCTGCATTCTTGTTGGCCCTTCTGGACGCTCTACTTTAGCTTTTTCAAAATGTACGGTTGGTATAATCGCTCATCTGTTTGCAGATGCCGAGTGTAACCGTTGAGATGGTGGGCGTGGCCAGCGGCAGCTCATTTGGATTTAAAGTGACAGAACCTCTATCAGTGTCAGCTCTTTCTGAAAGGAACTCAGAATGTCATAGTACAGGAATGATTTTGTGAAGAAAATGTAATTAATTTGTTTTGCAAAGCCCATTTGCCAGGGTGATTTGCCGAGATTGTTGGTGGTTTCTTTGTGTTTTTCTGTCTTCATATAATCCCACGTCGACTCTGTTTAGTTGAACTCGGGTCTCTGTTTGGACCAAATTGTCGCTTCTATTACTTTGTATTCATTGTCAGCTTTGTAACGGTTTTTCTTGGAACGCTGTACAACAAAATAATTTCACAAATTTGCTTCGATATGTCATAGATTTCTTTTTATTTCATCATCTGAGCAGTTAAGTCACCAAGAAAATATACATTTAAAGGATATTTCTTGATAAATTATCAGGTTTACTGAGTTTTTAAGCGTTAACAATCATCCAAAAAAAAAAAAGTATTAACCTATCTTAAAAATAAACAATTCTTCTGATAAATATGGCTTCAGCAACACTTTTAGACAGCTATGAATGGCTACATGTTTAGATTATTAAAGCAATCAGTTATCTTCCTAAGGTTCTTTGAGAACAAACCAGAAAAGAAAATCTGTGATGGATGCTACGTAGTGGAAAAACCATTTTTACCCCAGATAAACCTCTCTTTCATCCAGTCTCTACAGTAATTGGTTTCTTTACGAGGCGCCGGTTTTCCTGCAGGTCGGCCAGGAGAAGTTGCTCCGGTTGAGGCCGTCCTTTGCCGCCACTCTGACGCAGTAGCTGGTCGTGGGTTTGAGGCCAGTCTCTGTGTAAAAATCCCCGCCAACGTTTCTCACTCTCGGCGGCGGAGTCGTCTGCTCCGCGTTTTGCTCCTCTTCGATGACGAGCTCGTATTCGGTGGCTCCGCCCACCATCTTCCACTTCACATACAGGGAGCCGCCGCTCGCCGTCACAGCCAAAATCTCTGGGGTTTCCAGACCTGAAAGAGCGTAAAGTTAGTAACGACCGTCCACTTATAGAGATTAATCATCGATTAATGGTGTTTCAGCAGAGTTGGGTAGAAACTAGTAACGTTTTGAAAAAAATGTGCTTTTAGGAGTATTTTTACTTTTACTTGCATAATGTTATCATGAAGTATTTCTCCTCTTACTTGAGTAAAATTTCAGTTTTTTCTACCCACTGAATGAAAAACAAAGATGTTTGAACCAGAAATTCACCAGAAACAAACTGCAACTTTTGTTAGTTTCATAAGTTTTTTATTGACAGAAACTGATTTGGAAACATTTTCTTTATATTTTGCTGCTTATTTGAATTATTGTCATTTTGGTCCTTAAAATGTCAAAATTTCTACTTTATATTTCGGTTATGCTTTTAAATACTAAATGATTGATTACTTGATCAGTTATTCAGTAGACTTTTTTACCAAATATGTTTTTACTTTATTGATGGGTACTTTTTACTTTTACTTGAGTAAAAATATATTGAAGTAATGCTACTTTTACTTGAGTACAGTTTTTTTTGGAATCTCTGTTTATTAGATTAAAATTAGTTCCAATCGATTAACTAATAACGTCCACTTAATCTAGGGATAATCAAAGTGCGGCCCGCGGGCCATTTGTGCCCCTTTCATTGATTTTGTGCGTCCACAATTACAATAAAAAAATGACAGAAATTTGGCCCACAGATGCAGATGGATGATTTTAATTTGTAATCGGTAAAATTATTACCAATATTATTTTCTTACAAAGGAAAATGTAAAGTGCAACACAAAGTATTTGTCTCTTATTATTCATCTTAGATAATATATTTTAAATATATGTCCAAATTCAAAAATGTAAACAAAAAGTTTATTCAGTCAGTATTTAACATAAGTGACACAAAATAAAATTTAATTTATAATAATTTTGTCCTCTATGTTATGGAAAAACAGTCAACCATTTTGATACAAGAGAGAACTGAAGATTCAAGAAAATGGCTGCTTACTGTAAAGTTAATGGATAAAATCATCAACTATAGATTAAGTAAATAATCGATAAGTCACTAACTTTCTTCTTCATCGCTGTCGAGTTGATCGGGTTGCAGATCTCGTCTCCTGCGGGATCTCACTGGACCTGGTCAACAGAAACGAATTATTTATGAGCTGTTTTCTTAGCTCTCATTTTGTAGTTTTGCACAGTGAAAGAGGAAATCGTGACAGTACAACGGCGTATTATTACAACGCCGTATTATTACAACGTCGTATTATTACAACGTCGTATTATTACAACGTCGTATTATTACAACGCCGTATTATTACAACGTCGTATTATTACAACGTCGTATTATTACAACGTCGTATTATTACAACGGCGTATTATTACAACGCCGTATTATTACAACGTCGTATTATTACAACGTCGTATTATTACAACGTCGTATTATTACAACGGCGTATTATTACAACGGCGTATTATTACAACGCCGTATTATTACAACGTCGTATTATTACAACGTCGTATTATTACAACGTCGTATTATTACAACGTCGTATTATTACAACGCCGTATTATTACAACGTCGTATTATTACAACGTCGTATTATTACAACGTCGTATTATTACAACGCCGTATTATTACAACGCTGTAGGCAGAAAACATGACAAGAGGAAAACATTTCTGCCAAAAAACTCAAATTTTGAGATTAATCTCAGAAGATTTCTAGAAAAAAACTTGGAAATTTCAGGTAAAAAATGTTCTTGGGGGGAAAAAAATCTGAAATTTTGAGATTAATCTCAGAAGATTTCTAAAATGAAAAAAAAAAACATGGAAATTTCTCTGAAAAGTCAAAAGTTTTACACTTGAAACATTATTTTTTTTATTAATATCAAAACATTTTAAGAAGAAACATGAACATTTCTGAGATTTTTGTTCTAGAAAATGTTTAACTTTCAAACTTAAATGTTGTTTTTTCAAAAAAATTCCTAGTTTCTTGGCGGAAATGTACTTTATTTCAAAATTTCAACGGTCCTTCAACATCGTCTTAATACGAGGCATAAATGTTGGCTGGGCCTTTAATTCTCTTCAAAGAGAGGAAACCAACTTGGAGACGTTGGTTGTGTTTTCTGCGAGCGTTTCTGTCGGACCTGTTATGTTTTGGCTCGGGTTGCTCTCCCCCACAGCGTTGCTGGCTGTCACTGCGGTGGCAGCCGGGTTGAAGTTGCTCAGCTGGCAGGAGAGTCCGGTGGTGTTGCACAGCTTCACCCGGCTTCCCCCCGACACGTTGTAGACCGTGTACATGGTGGCCAACACCGACGCGTCCCAGGACAAGATGGCCGACGTGGCGTTCCCGCTGTATTTAACCCTCTGCGGCGCACAAGGCTCTGCGAGACAAACAGACAGCGATGTAATCGAAATAAACTACTCTGAACTTTCCTTTAATAAAATAATAAACAAAGTTATACACTAAGAAAATAAAGTATATTTACAAATTCAAAGAAGAGAGTATAAGTAAATAAATTTATTAGTATTTTCTTTATCCATATCTGACATTCATTCATATTTGCATCAATAATTGTTAACATGTTATAGTTTCTATAGTACATTTCGAAATCAATATATCATAAAGCAGTAATAATTGACAACTTTATTAAATGGTAACTTTTATTCTCGGAGGGAAAACAGAGAAATTTGAGAATAAATGGAGATTTTACTGAAGCATAAACACTTTTATTTATGATGGGCCTTTCTTAATATCTGAAACTTTCTAAAAAATAAAAAATAAATTCAGCTGCAAAAGTTGAATATTTGCAAGAAAAAATGTAAAATTAATCTCAGAAATTTTATAGAAAGAACAAGAACATTTCTGAGCTTCAAAAGTCCAAACAATGCAAGAAAAATATCATTTTTGAAAATTTGTCTTTCCAATTTAGAGATTAATTTAAATATTGGAGTATTCTAAGCAAATATTTGACTTTTCAAACAAAGACATTTTCCAGAAAATTCTGGAGATTAATTTTAAAAATATTCTGACTTTTCTCTTGCAGATTTTTGACTTTTCAAGTTATTCTCAAAATTTTTACTTTCTTTTTACTTTTCAAGTTCAGAAATGTACTTTTTTTGTAGCAAATTTCTCAGATTAATCTAAACATTTCTGAGATTTTTCTAGCTAATTTTAGCTTTAAAACGCAGAAATGTACTTTTTCCCTTGAATTAATCTAAAAATTTCTTAGTTTAGTGACTGAAATTTTGTCTTTTTTAAAATTTCTGTCCACCATTGCCCTAATAAGCGTCATATTTCTTGTTTTTGTGATGTTTTCACCGATTGTAGTGAATGTTCAGTATTTGCTGCCTGTTTTTTCCAGTAACGTTGTGAATCCCGACCTACCTGTGGTTCCTGCGTAGATTCTGGACGGCTTGCTGACGCCTCCAGAGTTTCTGGAGAACACGGTCACGTTGAAAGCCGAGCTGCAAGGAATCGGCAGCTCGAAGTACGGCCTGGGCTGCCAGTAGGAGGAGACTTTCATCAGGGCCAGCGGGTCGTTTTGGATCCAGCCTCTCACTTCAGCCAAATACTCGACGCCTGGACAGATGACTTTGTCCCAGGATATCATGGCCCAGAACATTAGTTTGATCCTCTGCATCCGGACATTCAGGCGAGACGGGGGGCATGGAGCTGATGCAGAAGAGAGAGAGAGTTACACCAATAAAAAAAGAAAAGTTATTTTAATTTTAAATTAACTCTGGTACCTGCTCCTCCCTGCAGAGGTTTGCTTTCCGAGCTGTTGCAGGCCCCGTCGAAGGCTTTAACAGTGAAGTTGTAGTTGTCGCCACACTGCAGGGTTTTCAGTGTGCAGGAAGTGTTGCTGCTGTCGCAGTAAAAGGCTGCGCCAGCCGCAGACGACGCGCGGCTGAAATACTTCACAGTGCCGTTGGTGTGAGACCAAGACACCTGGGCGTAGTTGGTCTCACAGTCGATGTCCACGGCGAGATCAGACGGCGCGCAAGGCACTAAAAAATACAAAATAAAGGAAGTCAGAGAGTGAATCCGGTGGCGGGGACATTTTCCAGTCATGATTATACACTTCAGTTAACGATTAGTTGCTAAATTAGTTGACGATTATGTCAATGAACAATTAATCGTTTCTGCTCCAGTTGTACCTGTTCTGAAGGTATCGTTGCTGGGGTAACTGGTGCAGTTTTCTCCCACGGCGGTGATGCTCACGGCGTACGCCTGGCCGCAGTGCAGGGCAGACAGGGAGCAGTTGTTGGCCGTGTTGTTGCAGGCCACAACGTGGCCATCTTGTCCTTTGGCCGTCAGCCAGTACGATGTGGCCACCAACGATTTTTCCCAGGAAACCACGGCCCCTCTGTCCTCACACCGCGGCACCACCGTCACGTTGCTCGGCACGCAGGGAGCTAAAGGAGAAAAATATTAAATATCCCAAAAGATGTGGATAGTTATAAGATCACCAATCATCTCCCTGCTACCGGGGAAAAATCTGGAGGCTAACGATGACTACCATCAATATCACGCGCTAAATCTTAAATGTACGCCTGATATATAAAATAAAAAGGGATGCAGTGCTTTGCTACGCTGTGACAACTTGATAACAAGGTCAGGAAAAAGTTCTAATTAGAAAAAAATGGGGAGGGAGAGTTCAGTTATGCTAGCTTGACTATGACAACCTTAACATGTAGATGTGGAATTTAGTGAGTTTTGGTTCAGTTAAAAAATAATAAATAAAAAAAAGACGACCCACACCAACTCTGACAGATCACCAGGACAGCAGATGTTTAAATTAGCTAATCAACCAGTGCAGAGCTAGCTTAGCTAATAGCAGCGCTAGCTTAGCAAATAGCAGCGCTAGCTAGTCTACCGCAGCGATCACTTATTAATAATTGTAATAATCACAAAATAAACTTCAAGCCTGAAAACATAAAACTGTAATGTTCTGAATGTTCTGTTCTTTGTGTGGGAAATGTTTGAGTGTTTTTTTATTTTGAATCCTCAAACATAATGTGTCGTTGTTGTCAGTTGCTATGGCAACTTAGGTGAGAAGAGAGCGAGAAAAAAAAGTGGTTTTGAGTTGTTCAACAGTTTTCTGTGGCACAAAGCACTAAGTTAATAATACCTGCGTCTCCAGGTTTCATTTTATTAACGGAGTCGTTCTACGGCGGTTATGGATGGCAAGTAAAAATATCGTCTTTTTGTCCTCCAGCGTTGTGCGCATGCACAAAGTTTCCAGATGTAAACAACAACAAGTGAAGGGCTCATAAAGGGGGAACTGATTCTGTTTTAAATACCTGTCTTGATCTTCATCGGGGGACTTCTTAAGCTGCTGCACTTGTCTGAGGAAGCTGACACGATGACGCTGTAGTGTTGGCCGCACTGGGCATCATGGAGGACGCACTGGTTTGACGAGCTGTTACAGGAAATGACGGATTTATCTCCGGCTTCAGCTGTCACCAGGTAGAGCGGCGAGTCCAGCGTTTGTTTCCATTCAACCAGGATGGTGTTGCCGTTGCATGCAGATGTTGCACTGACACTCTGTAGAGCACAAGGACCTAAAGGAACGGAAATAAACAGAAATATACCAAATGTTGGCACCGACTCAATCATTTATGTGTCTGGATGGCTGTTAAACAAAACATGAAAAATTCTGTAATATCTTCTTAATGCTGCTGACTAGAGCAAGTAGTAGCATTGATTATATAATTGCACAAATTTTAATTACAAAAATAAAATTGACAGTTTTTCAAAAAGTTAAGTTTTTTGGTGTATTTTGAAAAACTGCAATGGAAACACTTTCTTTCGCATCATGATGTGATCAACAGAAGGATGTTACTACTGACAGAAACGACAAAGATGACAACAGGAAGTGGTAGGAGGACGATGGCGCTGCCTGATTTTTCATGACTTATCACATGAACCAACTTATTCACGTGTGATTTTAATTGTGTTTCTTATTTTATGGAAACACCGCAATTGCAAAGTTTTTTATTTTTGTTTTTTTCACCATTAGCGAAATATTGACAAAATTTTGTGCATTTTTGTAATGGAAAAGCAACTAGTGGCTGCATTTCTATTGACAGTGTAATTGTGTCTGTTGGAATTATAAAAATGTGATTAATGGATAATTTTGAAAAAAAAAGGAAAAAATCATTCTTTTCATTAAAACGTTTTTAGTGATATGATGAAGTGGTTTTTAGGCAGTATCAAAACTGATGGAAACACTTATTGTCGCATCACAAGAGCCACATGACCAACAACTGGACGTTACTGCTGGTGGAAATGACAAAGAAGACGACAGGAAGTGGTGGGTGGACGATGTTTTTATAATTCCTTTTTGTCTTAACAAAATTAGTCATGTGATTTTTTTTGTGTTTTTTTGATTTCACAGAATAGTGACAAAGTTTTGAGTAAATTTGAAAAGGGAACACAGCCGGTGTGGAAGGTCCGAAGAATCCTCAAGCTGGCGAAAACCAAAAATGAGCTAAACCAAACAGGCCTGAGTGAAGCTGCATACCTGTCTCAATCTCAAAGGTGCTGCTGTGATTACTGCTGCAGTGCTTGTTGACTGCCGTGACATGGAAGGTGTAAAGAGTCCCACATTTCAGATCTGCGATTTCGCATAGGGAGGACGAGGAGGTGCAGCTGGAGTTTTGGCCGCTGGCGGCCGTGGCCAGAACGTAGTAGCTGCTGGCGCCCTCTGAGGCGGTCCAGGACACCCAGGCTGAGTTTGACACGCAGTCCAGGTGGCCATTAGGCTTCGTGGGAACACAAGGAGCTGTCGCACATCAAACAGGACAGGAATGTTACTTTTCATTCACTTTTTATTCAGCAGAAACTTCTTTACAATATATGAACATAAGGGTCGCATTAGCTGAATATTTTCCTTATATAAAATGTGATGTCCATTACACCTGACCAGTTGGTACAGGTAAAAGGTGAAGGTAATTTTATTTCTATAGCACATTTTCAGCCACAAGGCAAGACAAAGTGCTTACAGATTCAAAGTTTCAACTCTAATTAAACAGAATGAAAATGAAATCAAATGTCATTATTAGGACTGAGATGATTAATCATGATTAATCGATTGTTGAAATAATCAACGATTATTTGTTAGCTGGAGTAAATACAAATTTTTCTGTTTTTCCAAAAATTAAAACATTTTATATTAGTACAATGACTGAAACTATTGTTGAATTAATCTTCAGCTAATTTAGTAATCGATTAATCATTAACTGGAGAAGAGACACTTTTTTGTTTTAAAAAAAATAAACAATTGAATGTCTTTAGGACTGAAACGATTAATTGGATTAATCATGATTAATTGATTGTTGAAATAATCTTCAACCAATTTAGAAGATAATTAATCGGTAACTGGAGTTTACTGACTCAAAAAATGCAATTTGCTGAAAAACATATTCAAAGCAGCAATTAAATCAAAAATATACGATTTACTAAAGGAATGATATATTACTGCATTTTAGGCTAAAAATATATATTTCTTCCTTATTTTAAAAAGTATTTGCATCTTTTAAATTATTTATAGGACTGTATGAAAAAGGCTAATGGAGCTTAGTGAAAAATCTGTAGAATCTGCCAGTTTATCCGATTTACTGTCAGAATAATCGATAGGATAATCGATTATGAAGTTAATCGGTTTTTTGCGACGCTAGTCGTACATTATACCAGGATTTATTTTACTCTGTTAGACAAAATGGCCTCAGGACGTTTACCTGAACAGGTCTCCACCATGGCGCTCGGTTTGCTCTCACAGGCGTCTCTAACGGCGATCGCTGTGACGTTGTAGTGCTGCCCACAGGGCAGGCCGCTGATGGTGCAGGAGTTGGTGCTGGAGTTACAGTACAGCCTGGCGCCGGTGCCACTCACCACGGCTACGTGGAAGTACTGGGCGTCCGGGTTGGGGGCCCAGGACACGACCATCGCCTTGTCAGCACATTGAACCTTGACTGTCACGTTCTGAGGCGGACATGGAGCTGAGACAGAGGCAAAGTGATTTACATCATATTAAACATGACAGCCACCAGTCATGAAACAAGCAATTAATATCACATCTGGTCAAAAATCAACCAAATGTATTGATCAATGTTCACGTTACTATGAATCAAAGGGACCGCTAACAGCAGGTCTTTAATGTGTTTTGGTGCTATATATAAACTAACATCAGTATTTTAAAGTCTATTCTCTGAGCTACAGGGAGCCAGTGGGAGGCCTGTTACAGAAAGCAATAAATTAAAACAAAATCAATAACATCCATATTCATCTCTTTTCTCTCTTCCTACCAAAAACTGGCTGATTAAAGTCTTCAGTCTGGAGTTTTGGTCTCGACTTGCCCTTTTCATGAAGGACGACTTTGTTTACAGAGACGTCATGATTTATTTTATTTGATGTTTCTGTTTATTTTAGACATTTAAAATGTTCTCCAGTTCCAGTGTAAAATGTTTATAAGTTCTTTGATAATATGCTCTTGCATTATTGTCCCATTATATTACTTTATTATATTATTATTATATTACCTAGATGATCTTACTGGGACATGGAAATGTCCTTCACCTGATAGAAGGCCGACTTTGTAACTGTCTTTATGCGACTCTGAATGTTCAGGTCAGAGGTCAGCCTGATCTCTAGTTTCCAGCTGTAATAACTGAAGCTGGTCGTTGATTCTAGATCTATAACTCTAGATTATTTCTGTTCATCCACACTGTTTTAAGCATCATGATGACATCATCGTGTACAGCTGTGTATCACCTGCATATTTCCAGTTATAAGTTATTCTAACGGGAGCAGGTCGATGTGGAGTTGATCAGCTATCAACACAGATGTATTCATAAAGTTTAGCTTCTTAGCTAAGGTAGGCGACCTTCAGTGCCTACCTGTCCGTACGCGGGTCTTGTTGCTCTCCACGCCAGTGCAGGACTCGTCCAGACCGAACACGCTGACGCTGTAGGTCTGTCCACACTGCAGGTTGCTCAGGTCACAGTAGGTCATCGTGTTGTTGCACTCGGCCCTGTGTGTCCCGTCTGCAGTAACGCCGACCGCAACGTAAGAGAGCGCGCCGCTGGCCTGCTCCCAGGTCACCGCAGCCGAGTTCGAGTGGCAGCGGAGGGAGGCGCCGACGTTCGTGGGCTTGCAAGGGACTGGCAGAGAGGAGAAACACAAAAAACTCAAAAAGTTGAAAATCTGCGAGAAGAAGAAAAAAAATCAACTCACAAATTATGAGATTTAACAAATATTCTAGAAAAACCATTTCATGATCTCATTAAGCCAAAACTTTTACATGTTAGACTTTTTGAGCTCTGGACTTTCCAGTTTTTTCTATAAAATAACTGAAATGAATCTAAAAGATTTTGAGATTTTTTTTCTTACAAATTTTCAGTTTTCAAACTCAGAAATGTACTTGTTTTTTTCCCCCACAAAATTTCTGAAATGATAAAAAGAAACTAGATTTTTTTTTACAGACTTTACACTTAAGAGTTAAAAAATGTAAAAACAAATTCTAGAAATTTTCTAAAATTAATCTCAAAAAGTTTTTTTCTCGCAACTTTTTGACTTTTTACTTTCCTTACTTTTTTCTGCCAAATGTCTTAAATTAATCTAAAATTTTGTGATTTTTTTTCTCACAAATTTTCAAAGGTTTTTCTCTACAAAATTTCTGAGATTAATCTCAAACTTACTGATTTGTTTCTCACAAATTAAACTTGTGAGAAACAATTTTCTATAAAATTTCCAGGATTAATTTAAAATGTTTGAGTTTTCTTGAAGATTTTTGCCTTTTCAAACTCAAATTTTCTTATTTTTACTAGATAAATTTTTTTTTTTCAGAAACGGCCCCAGTACACCATTGGAGTCGACTCCTGTACGTAATTCCTCCCCGTCACCATGACAACCAATAATTTGAAGCTTAAGAGAATATGTAAATGTATTCCTACCAGACTTTAGGTTGAGGTAGGCGTCGCTGTTGTCGCAGCGTCCATCTTGAGCCGTCACAGTCAGGTTGTAGGTCTGGCCACAATGCATGCTGGGAAGCTGACAGCTGTTTGTGACGCTGTCACAGAATATTTTGTGACCGTCGGGCCCCAAAGCTTGAACGTAGTACGAATCGACGTTTTCGTCTTCTGCCCATGACACCACGCCGGTGTTGTTGCCGCACAACATCTGCGCCGTCACTTCCTGCGGCACACACGGCGCTGCAACCCGACACAAAAGGATAAAATGAACCACACAACATGAAGTCATAACATTAAAGCAGTGTTTCTCAAACTGTGGTCTGCAGGCGCCCTCTAGTGGTCTGTAAGGTCTACTTAAAGTGCAATGCTACAGCTAGCTTAGCAAAGGACTGGGGTAAAAATAGTAATGGAGAAGAGGCTTAAAACTGGGTCACTCAAAAGAAAGACTGAAGATACCGGTGTAAATAAAACAACACCAGAAATACTTAAATGATCGGAGAAAGTCAAACCTGCAGAGTGTTGATGTCGTTCACAAATGATGCGATTCTTTTGAACGGACTCAGTTGGTGAGAACTGTTCCTTGTTTTTTAAGACTTTGCTTTCTAATAACGCTCTACTCATTTTAATGGGCAAATACATACAATAAAGACAACTGATGATGGACAACAGAAACAGTAATTAGAGAGTTAAGAGACCAATATTTTCATTTCAGGTTGTACTTATGAAGACGTTGTGTTATTTCAGGTTAGTTGGTCCGGGAGTGTTCGGTAAATCTGTGAATAGTTCCTCAGCCTGAATAAGTTTGAGAAACTCTGTGTTAAAGGCTAAATTAAACCCGGATGGTGACCGAACCTGTGTCGATCTCCACGGCTGAGCTCTCGCCGCTGCTGCACATGTCGTCCGATGCGATGACGGTGATGGAGTAGTTCAGGCCACACAGGACGTCGTCCAGCAGACACGTGGTTGAGGAGCTGTTGCACGTTGAGACCAAGCCGCCGCCGCCGCTGCTGAGCGCCACCGTGGAGTACGACGAGGCGCCTTTGCTCTGCTCCCAGGAGACCATGATGCCGCCGGACTGGCACACGACTCGGGCCTCCACCAGCGCAGGCACACAGGGAGCTACACAACACGTCAGCAAACAGTTAACCGACTCACGACTCATGGTTCATTAGTGGGTTTAAAAAAATAATAAATAAATAAATAAAAAGGGAGTTCAATGATTTTTTTAAGTCATTAATTTGTTTTGTTTTTTTAAATTCAGTCTGTTTTTCAATATTTTTTACAAAATATATATATATATCTCACAACTAGCATTAAATCAATTAATTTAATGAGAAATTAAAACAATCTCAATAATTTTTATTTTATATTATTTATCATTTTTCTCTTTTATATCTTTCTACGACAGTTGACATTTTTCAACTAATCCTTTTTTTGAGTCACAGTTTTGAGTTAATAATTAGTTTTATAAGTTTTTTTCTTGTGTTTCTGTTTATTTTTATGTTTAAAATGTCCTCTAGTTCCAGCGTTAAATGTTAGCATGTAATGATTTGAGAATCTATTCTTGCCTGATTTCTGCCATTATATCACTTGAAAATGGTCTCAAGACAACAATATTTTCTTTTATCACAATAATTACTGGGACGATTTATCGGCCAGTAAAATTTATAACTGTGGCAGATGAAGGCGCTGCTGGTCATTCTGAAGCAGGAACAGTTGATACAGAAACAAAGATGGCGGACCGATACCAGAACAGGAAGGAGAGAAAAAAATATTCTCATACTTGTTCATTCATATCCTGTTTCTTTTTCTATTTTACAAAAACTTTCGTTTGAAATCCTTTCCTATAGATACCGCACCTGTGACATGAAAATTATCTCAAAACAATAATATTATTGTTTATCATAATAACGTCTGGGATAATTTATCGTCCAGTATAATTTGTTACTTTGACAGGCCCATTGATAACTCACATTCCTAATTACATCAACATTTTTTATCCCAGTTCTTTATTTCAAATTTTAAACCAAAAGCATTTTCTTACTTGCTGTGAGCTGCTGCACTTCGCTCTGCGACACGTTGCACGCGCCGCTAACGGCGACGACGCTGACGTTGTAGGTGAAGCCGCACATGAGGTCGGACAGGATGCAGGACTCGGAGTCTGTGGAGCAGTTGGTCTCGTGTTCCTGCACGCCGAAAGCTTGAACGATGTAGGAGTCTGCGCCGCTGCTGGCCTGCCACTCCACCAGAGCTACGTTGCTATCGCAGTCCAGACTGATCACAACGTCTTCAGGAGGACAGGGCACTGGGAGAAAAGGAGAAGATTAAGGATTACCCCTGAAGAGGCGCTTAATTTCTTCCTACTCTTGAACTTGTGATTTAAGAGGGACAGCGGGGAAATAAAAATGGAGGCTAGGCGGATTTAATGTGGATGAAAATGGACATGAGATCCACTTGTAGGAATTATAGTAATTTATTTAACTTATTGTTCATCACTCATGATAAATTTGTAATCATAATTTAGAATTAGTGTCACAATAAATTCCAGTTAATTATGTTTTGTCGGGATTGTTAGTATTACTATTTTCTCCACAGTTTGTTCATTGAATAAATATCAATAAATCTGAAAAGGATAATTAAATGTGTATTCCAGTATGGAATTAGTATTTAATCTCAACATTTTTGTGGTACTTTTATGACAGAAACTACAATTAAAAAAAACCCACTTACTGCTTTTATCATTTTTAGCAACACAAATTCGATTCCCAAGAACCATTCCCATTTGAAACAGACTTCTCTGAGACGCCCTTTAATCAATAATTGTGATTTATATCACTAATTTGAACACAGTAACTGTATTTAATCATACTTTTGAATTTACTGATATTGATGCCCTGGTGGAACAAACTGGAGAAAATAATAAGAATAAAGTTTCTATGAATTTTTTTTCTTTATCATAAATTAAAATTTATTGAGACAACAGTAGATCAAAATTCATGACAAATGATTCAATAAATGCAAACCCAAAGAGCAGCTTGGGTTACAAATACAAATTGCACTTTATGTGTAACTGTTGTCATTTATCATTAATCATAAGTTTATTAACAAGCTAGGTCATTAAAAACACGCTGCGTCATCCTCCTCCAACTATTTCCTGTCGTCGTCTTCTTCGTCATTTCTGCCAGTAGTAACATCTGGTTGATGGTCATGTGACTCTTGTCCATCGAAGTTTTACAAACTAAATTAATTTTGACAGTTGAAAAAACCTACTCATCCCAGCACAAATATTTTTATTGAGAAACTTAATTTTTGCTGTTTTAATTCAGTAGATTTATTTTCAGAATTCTAATTTGTGCACATCTGTAGTCTTAAATAATCCACTTTACTCTAGTAAAGTAAGACTTTTTATATGGGAAATATGGAGGAACAAATCCCTTGAATTGTTTTTGGCAGCTTTTGAGTTTAATTAATTCAACAAAATTAAAATTTGTTTGAGCGAATCAAGCTATAAAGCAACTAAACTGAATATTTAGTTCAGTTTTACTCTGAATTTGAGGTTTTTATCTTCTTGTTGAGCGGTTACCTGACTCCAGTTGCTGTGTGGCGCTGGGTGGGCTGCTGCACTGATCGTTTGACGCCACAGTTTCCACCTCATAGGTCTGGCCGCACTGCAGGTTCTCCAGCTCACAGTTGGTGAAGTTGGTGGAGCAGCTGGAAACATGGCCGCCAGAGGACCGAGCAGTGGACTTGTAGTTCAAGGCGCCCTCAGAATACATCCAGTCCAGGAGCGCAGAGTTGGTGTAGCAGTCCAAAATCACAGAGCCAATGTTGGGCGTGCAGGGAACTGAGAGACGTAATTAAACATAAAAACATTTTATGTGTTATTTAGACACAATGGGCCGCCATTTGTAAAGTTACACAGTCAAAAATTAGCAGCTATAATTTAGGTAAGCTAGCTCATAACATTTGGTTCTGAGGTTGCCAGATAAATATTGTAAATGGTACATAGCTTAAAATTTGGTTTGAAATTTAAAGTTTAGTTTGTAAATTAATTATTTAGTTTGCTAGCTAAATATTTAACTCCAAAATAAATTTATCTCCAAAATAAATATGTAGTTTGGAGCTATGCTTTTCACTTGCTAACTAAACAGCTGGAGCTAAATATTTAGTTGGTAGCAGAAGTTTATATAGAGATTTGCAAAACCCAACCTTTATTTTGAAAGACCACACTCACTTGTAGGTAGGTGAATTTGCATGTTAGCTAAATATTCTGCAATGAGCCAGCTAAATTTTTAATTGGTAAATTAAAGAAAATATTTGTTTAGAGATTTAGTTTGTAAATTAAATATTTATCCTGCTGCTGGTGAGATTGGATCTCTGTTTACCAAGTTAGATACATATTTAGTCTGGAGCCACATATTAGCTTGCTAACTAAATTGCTTGGAGCTAAATATTTAGTTTATAAACTAAATGTTTAGTTAGCTCATAGCTTAATATTGGAGCTAAACATTTAATTTGTAAATGACATTTTTATATTATAAGTAAATTTTCAGCTCCAAAGTAGCTATTTTGCTTATTAGCTATGTATTTTGTTTAGAGCTACATATTTAGCTTGATAACTAAATAGCCTGGAGCCAAATATTTAGCTAGCACATTAAATATTATGCTTGAAACTTGTATTTATAAATAAATGAGGGAATGAGTAAAAATATCACTTTAAAAAAATGAACTCCCATGTTTTACTTTTATGACAACCTAAATTACAAAAATGATTGTCACTGAAGTTTTGACTGTGTAACTTCACAAACAGCACTTTATTCACAGCTTTATTTTTTGAAAAGGCGATTCATATAAATCCTGAATGTTAACCTGATTCAAACGCGACAGCTGGGCTTGGTAAGCTTGAGCAGATGTTGTCCTGCGCCACCACCTGGACGTGGTACCGGTGTCCGCAGGTCAGCTTGGTCAGCGCACACTTTGTTTCTTCTGTTGCGCAGTTGGACTCGGCTCCCTGTGTGCTTACTGCCATCACTTTGTAAAACAGAGCGCCATCGCTGGCACTCCAGGACACGACCGCCTCGTTTGCGGAGCAGTTCATCGTGACTCGCACGTCGGTGGGAACACAGGGCACTGGGGGAAAAACACAGGAGACGGAGATGACCTGGTCAGCAGCAGAAACAGAAAACATCTTGTTGCACAGATTATTTATGTATTTAATTCATATTTTCTCCCTTACCAGTACTTTCTCACTGAAATAAAGGGGACCTATTGTGCAAAATTCACATTTTACCTTATTTTGTACTTTCAAAACCTTTAGGTTTTGAAAGTACAAAAGATAGATAAATGTTATGTTGGTGAATTAAACAGGATGATGTTTCATTGAATTGACTTAAAGGTAATTGGAGGCTATAGTGTGGGGACGTATGAAGCAAAATTCACATTTTGCCTGTTTTTCTACTTGGATTTTAGTTGCCGCTGCTTCTAAAAACAGCCAATCTTGTTAGTTGGTAATAAGTTCATGTTTTCTGGTGTCTGGAAAATTTGCTGTTTCAAAAACTTTCCAAATGCAACATTACAAGTTAGCAAGTCCAGCACCTCTCCTAGCAACCCTAGACCGTTACCTAGCAACCCCAGCCCGTCACCTAGCAACCTAAGAACTGACCAGACTCGACTCTCATTAAATAGGAATTATTTTGTGGGAAAAATGTACTGAACATGTTTTGTACAGATCATAGACATTCCTGACCTGTTTAAGGAAGCATAATACCTTTAATACTGTGTGCAAGTGAAAAAACATGAGAAATAAGCTTCTTTTTTGGAATTTTTGGGATAAGAAAAGAATCAAAGAGGCATTTAAATGTCTACCAACTCACCCGACTGCAGAATGTCAGACATGCTGGGGTCAGAATCACAGATCCCGTTGGAACCGACAACCGTCACTAGGTTGCGCTTCCCACACGGGATGTTGGGAATGGCGCACCGCTCGTTCTCAGACGCGCAGCTCATCGGCTGGCCGCCTTCTGGCATCACCGTGGCGGTGTAGAACTCCGCCCCCGCCGAGCCGGTCCACGACAGCAGAGCGATGTTCGACAGGCAGTTCAAGACGCTGTTCACTTCGGTGGGCGGGCAGGGCTCTGCGGCCGGGGACGTAATATAAAGAGGTTTAAGGTTTGTTATCAGATGAAGGTCAATACAGCACATCATCACATTTGGTAAAGATAAATTAAAAATCCTTAAAACTCAACCACTTTAGCATATTCTCTCACTAAAACCAAATAGAAAACCCAAAGTCCATTTCTTTCTCTAAATCATTGAATGTTAACTTTCTGGCAGCCATTTTGTTCCCTACAGAAACAAACCAACTGTTAGTTTTTCATCATTTATGGTAATACTGTTTTTTTAAGAAGATAAGCATCAGAGGCTTAAACGATTAATTGATTATTGAAATAATCATCGTCTAATTTAGTAATTGATTTATCATTCACTGGAGTATACTGGCTCTAAAAAAGGTAATTTTGATGAGAAATTGATCTATTCAGAGCAGTAGTTTAAGCCAAAACTATATAATATATATAATAAATGCAATATGTATTTTGAATATAAGATAAAAACACCTATATGTGTAAATATATTCTACCCAGTTTCAGCTTCACCCGGTTCAAATCTACTAAAGAAATGCCATGTTGGTCCATTTTGGGCAGTAAAATCTAAACTTTAAGTCCAATTCTGACTTAACAAAGGAGTTCAATTATTTATTTGATTATGTTCATGTATTTCTGATATTGTATTCAAAAACTTAATTAATTAAAAGAAAAAATTGTATCATCAAAATAATTAATATTATTAAAATAATTGTTTATTTTAGACCTATGAGCAACTTTCAAATGCTAACCCAAAGCTTCTTGTATTCCAGGGATAGAAACAAAGTCCTGGTGAATTAACACTTTGAAATCATTTTAAAGTCCAATGGTCCGGACGTAAATCCAATTATGTTCTTTTGTTTTATCTTTGGTGGATTTTGGAATCCAATTTCTACAAAAAATAAAAGGTTTTCATAGAAATCTACCTGAAAACAGTTTTGACGGCTGGCTGGGGCGACTGGTGCAGACCGAGTCTGCCGCCTGAACCGACAGGAAGTACTCCTGACCGCACAGGAACTCAGAAATGAACGCCCAGGTGTCGTTGGTGCTCAGCTGCACTTTGTGGCCGCTGTTGGTCTCTGCCGTCACGATGTAAAACTCTGCGGTTTCACTCGCGTTCCAGGTCAGCGATCCGACCTGGGAGAAGACGAAAGTAAGTTTTAGTTACTTTCACCTGATGAGACGGAATGTTGGAGCCAAGAAAACATGAAAAAATTACATAAATTAAGCCATCAAATTACAAGATTAAAGTCATGTTAGGCCAGTGGTTCCCATGGGTGGGGCGCGCCCCCTAGTGGGGCGCAGTGCCATTGCAGGGGGGGACGTGGGAAACCGTATGGATGAATGAAAAAAAAAAACGTAAAGATGGTTTGTAGTTTGTTTTGTTGCAACCCGAAGTGTGAAATAAACTTCAGAGGAGTTTGAAAACAAAATATGTGTAAAGGTTTATGTCTGGTTGAACGATGTGTGACCAGTTGGGGGGGGATTTTATTGTAATCCAAATCTTTGGGAACCACTGTGTTAGGTGAATAAAGTTGTAGTTTTAAAACTTTATTCTCCAAATACTTTTACTTTATTCTTGTAAATTTGACTTTATTCTCATACTTTTTTATGCCCCATTGTCTGATTTACAGCCAATTAAACTGTCAGTCACCTTTGTAGAGCAGTTGATGGATGATTTCAACTCTCCAGGTATGCAAGGCGCTGAAAGAAGAAGGAGGAAGTTTGACATTTATAAATGGATTATCACAAAAAAACAATACATTTTACAAGATAAAAGTCCCACATGTTTACGTTACGCAGTTTAAAATCGTATTTACCCATCAGAATAGTCGTGCTGTTGCTCTGCATGCTGGTGCAATGGTAGTCAAGTGCGACGACGTTGACGGTGTAAATCTCGCCGCAGTGCAGGTCGTCCCACGTGCAGCTGGTGGTGTTTGAGGCGCACTGGTGGATGTGGCCGTCCTCCCCCATCGCCACAGCCAGGTACGACTCTGCGTCTGCGAACATGGTCCAGCTGACGGAGCCGAGGCGGTCCTCGCAGCGCATGTTGCTCTGCAGGGCCTCAGGGGTGCAGGGACCTGACGGAGCGACGCAAACGTTCACATCACTGCTCCATACTGAGTATAGGTCATTAGGGCGGAAGCGATTAATCAAATTAAATGTGATTAATCGATTCCTGAAGTAATTTTCAACTAATTTAATAATCGATTAATGGAATGAACCATGATTTATCAATTATTGAAAGAATTTTCAATTAATTTAGTAATTGTTAAATGGAGTATACAGACTGAGAAAAGTAGTTTTGCTGTATTGTATTCAAAGCGGTAATTACACCAAAACTGTACAAAACATACAGACAAAAACATCTCTGTCTGTAAAACTGTTTTACCCAAAAGGAGAAATATGAAACTCTGGGTTGTTGGTAATTTCTTTGTTTTTCGATGGCCATCGACGAGAATATATTCTTATTAATTCTTATAGACAAACGATTAATCATGATTAATTGATTAATGTCTATATTTTACACTTCAGACGAAAAACTTTATTTTGTATGGAGGCTTATTTTAAGTCAATAATTAATTAATATTGATGAAAATGTAGGCAGATTATTTTACATACAACATGAGAAAAATGTTTTAAGAGAAATAATCTGCCAGTGGAACTAATATTAAGGAATTAACTTAAAACAAGCCCCTATTTCTTGCAATTTAATTTTGTCTTACTTCGTACTTTGTACTAAGATATTTACACTAGGAACTAGACCAAAAAATATAATCTTTTGTGTTTTTGCGGTGTATTTTCAGCTCCATATGATATGAGCCTGTTATTTTACCTGTTTTGTATTTTTCAGGCTGGCTCACGGCGCTCTCACATCGATCATCTTGTGCCATTACGGTGAAAGTGAACAGCTGTCCGCAGGGCAGATCAGTCTCTATCCACGTTTCATTGACTTGGAAAGTAGAAACGTAACCCAGATGTCCAGCGGCTGTGACTACATACACTGCTGCCCCGGGAGCCTCGTCCCAGCTCACCATAACCGTCTCATCATGGCACGATCCGATGACCGACAGGCCAGCTGGCTGGCAAGGTTCTGGAAAAAGAAGAGAAAAAGATAATTACCTCACAGCAGTCTAAAAAATACAGCTTAACTTCTTTTTATGTCAAAGCTTGACCAAGATTCTGGAATAGAAGTAAAACGTTCAGGATGCCGGCCCTGGAGGACCCACTTTGGGTACCCCTTATTTAGATGATTGATTAACATTAAAACAAAAACTCTCAGTCGGTTAACTCTCCTACCTGTCTGGATCTCCACAGAGTTGCCCTCTTCGCTGTAGCACATGCTGCTGTACGCAGTGACAGAGAACACATATTTCTCTCCACAGTCCAGATCCAGGAACTGGCAGGTGGAGTTGGTGGAGTTGCAGTGCAGGGTCATTCCCTCGCTGCTGGTGGCAGTGGCCATAAAGAGCTCCACATAGTCGTCTTCACCCCAGAACATGTCGGCTGTACTCGTCCCACACCGGAGGTCCACTCCGACACGCAGCGGCTTACAGGGGCCTGGACGCCAAAATCAGTCAAAATGTTGACACTTTAAACAGTTTAATGACAAAACGTAAAAGCTAAAATATATTAAATGTGGAGTTCCACATGGTTCACTGTTAAGACCTTTACTTTTAACTTATAACAGGATCGGTTTTTGCTCGACTTACTTGTGCTGAAGGAAACGTTGGTGTGCGTCTCAATCTGGCATTGGTCGCTGATGGTTGTGAGGGTGACGCTGTACGTCTGACTGCACTCCAGATCCAACAGTTCACACTGGAGCTCATCCGTCTCACAGGAGCTCCGGTACCCGTCTGGCGACACGGCAGTGACCTGGTAGGAGCTGGCGCCCGCGCTGTAGCTCCAGGAGACTTCTGCTGTGTTGTTGTGGCAGTCGTAGCTAGCCGCCACGCCGCCGGTTGTACAGGGAGCTGCAGACAGGAGGAGACAGGGATGCAAAACGTCATGGGAACCAAGCAGGATTTGTGTCATTTGGTTTTGTTTAACTCTTGAATTTAAAAATGCAAATGATTTTGAACAAAAAACTGTAATATTTTAGAAAGGTGGTGCTTTCTTGGAAATACTAAACTTTTCATATGGGCTCTTTAAATTTCAATCAGTCTTTAAAGTTTAATGATGTAGAGAATTCTTCTTCAGGCCAACTAATCTGACTTTTAATCTGTTAAAACTAATTTGATTATTAGTTGGTTTATCAACATTAAGAGGGACCTATTGTGCAAAATCCACTTTTTGCACATTTTCTGCTCTCATTTGGGTCTCAAAAATGTAAATAAGCACTTTTAAAAAGTAGTACAAGTGCTTATTGCTGCTTTTTAAAAATGTTTTTTGGTATTTGTGAGCCTGCCTCTTTATCATTAAATTGAATATAATTTCTGATTTTTGTATAACTTTTCTTAAGGTTACCTTTGAATGTGAGCTGTTATTGTTACAGGTTAATTTTCTAAACTACAGAAAAGTTATTGTTACAGAAACTCAAATATAAAAAATTTTGACTGACATTGACATCAAATAGTAAAACTGCTGCCATGTTAGATTTAACAATGTTTTACTTTATTTTTTTTTAAAATCCGATTACTCCATTAATCGTAAGAATAATCGATAGATTACTCGATTACTAAAATATTCCTAAAAAACGTAGAAGTTGTTGATCGTTGCAACATCGTGCCACACTAATAAAAACAGGATTGTACTGGTTCCTGCTACACCATGCATTCTGACAGCCCCATTCGTACTTTATTACAGTACTGCCACAATGTATCACCTGCAGTCAGGAGCACAGTGGTGGACTTGCTGCTGTTGAGGTTCTCCCCAATGGCAACGACGCTGGTGTAGTAGACGACCCCGCAGTGCAGGCCTCTGACGTCGCAGAACGTGGTGTTGGTGTGGCAGGTCAGCGAATGGCCGTCACGCCCTGCGAGCTGAACCTCGTAGCCCACGGAGCCCCAGCTGGCCTCCCATGACACAGTCCCCAGCTCCTCCTGGCAGTTCACGTCGGTCTCCACGTTCTTAGGCGGACACGGCTCTGGAAAAGGACAGAAATGACTGAATGAAGCAGATCATGTTCATCTATCTGCACTGCAAAAACAAAAACTTACCAAGTGTTTTTGGTCTAGTTTCTAGTGAAAGAATCTTATTACACTTGAAATAAGACAAAACTAAGTTTTAGGCAGGATATAAGAGTTTGTTTTACGTTAGTAAGTACTTCGTGATGAAAACGTTCCAGTTCCACTAGAAGATCATTTCACTTATAACAGGGAGGAAATATCTTGCTGTAAGTGAAATAATCAGCCGACTAGAACTTTTATCAATATTAAAGAATTATTTTATTAAAACAAGCTCATATATATTTTGCTGAAAAGTTAGTTTAGTCTTATTTCAACTGTAATAAGATTTTTTCACTAAAAACTAGATCAAAATTATTGTGGTTTTGCAGTGTAAGCATTCTGCACTCTGTACTCCAGAGTTGGAATATTTAGGTTTCCATTTAGGAAAAAAAAACAAGAAAAAAAAACTAATTTTCTCCCTAAAATTTAAATTCTAAAATGAAACCTGGTTGGTGCTAACCTTCAAATCCAATATGGCTGCCACATGAATGAACTACACATAATGAAGATTGATCGCGTTTGATTGTAATAGTTATATTTTTGCTCATCAGCCTCAACAGTTTGAAAACTTCGCAGGTTTTCCTTAATACTGGTTAAAAAGTGGAAAGTCCCCTGGCAGATTATTTCTCTTATAATATGGAAAAAAATGTGTTATAAGTAAAATGATCAGCCACTGGAATTTGTACATTTTTATGAATTTTAGGGAATTATTAACTGAAAACTAGCTCCTATATCTTCCTGAAAAGTTACTTGTAAATTAGTTTTGCCTAATTTTAGGTGAACTAACTAGAAACCAGACCTGGTAATTTCTTCTTCTTTGTTTTTTTTTTTTTGCAGTGTGTGACCTAGCACCATAGTTAAAGGAACCTAAAGTGGCTCAGCTAAACTTTACATTCCTAATCACAATCTAGCATCACAGAAGTTTAAAAGTGCATCTTTTAAGGTGACAACAGCAAATCCTCACCTGTTACAATAGAGACGTGTTCTGTAGAGACAGACACGTCTTTGCACACGCCACTGTGCGACGTGACGGTGACGTTGTACACCTGGCCACAGTCCATGTTGTACAATGTGCAGAAGTTGTCTCTGGTGGTGCAGCTGGCTGTGAGGCCTTGGTCCGTTTCCGCAGTCACAGTGTAGTTATCGGCACCGGCCGCCTTGTCCCACTCGACCTGACCGATAGCCAGGCTGTACAGACCGGTGATGTGCTCAGGGATGCATGGTTCTGTGACAGAGAATGAAGATATCAAGTAAAATTTAATTACAATTAAAACTTTTCTTTTATGATGAAAAAACAAATCAAACTTTAGTTTTCTTACAAAAATGTGTTTTTTGTAAGGTAAGCTCTAAAAGAAATCTCCAGTATTTCAACATTTGTTACTTAATTTCTAAATATATGGGTTGTTTTATTAGGATTAAAGTAGAAACTAGACTGCAGAGTAAAGGAGAATGAAATACTGTTTCTCTGTGTTTATTTTAAAGTTAAGAATAAACGCATTAAATTTGCTGCAGTGGCAAAATCTCACCCTAAATAATTTAGAAATATTTTGATTTTAATTTCAGAGCATTTATTCAGGTGGGTAAAATAGTTATTCTGCACAATAAAATGTAAAACAACTGAGATTATGAGAAGGGAGAGTTGAATTAAAATATAACAGAGTATAATTTTATTTTCAACATGCGCCTGTGTTTTGGTGTCTCACCCGTCAGCAGCTCTCCGGTCATCTGGGCGCTGCTGCTGCAGCTTTCTCCCTCTGTTTTCACCCACACAGAGTAGCTCTGACCACATCGCAGCCCCTCCAGCTCACAGGAGGTGTTGGTGGTCTCGCAGGTGACGTTGTGGCCCGACGCAGTGGAGGCAACGACCAGGTAGGACAGAGCGCCGTCGCTCGGGTACCAGGACACCTGGCCTGTTTTGGTGTAGCAGTCCATCGCCGCCTTGATGTTTCTGGGTTTACACGGCACTGAGAGGAACACAGGTGACAACATTTCAATCAGTGTTTGTAGATTTTATTTTTACACGATTCTTGAAAGTGAATATTGGAACATTTTAATGGGAACCTATTAATCAAAATTCACAGTTTTCATGTTTTTGTACTTGCATTTGGGACTCTAAGTGCTTGTAAAAACCCACCCAGCCATTTTCTGCCAATGAATTGATGTGTTTTGGTGTCTAGAAGATGAACAGTTTCAAAAGCCTCTGGAATAAAACAGCACAAATCATCAGGCACTGCCCCGTTACCTAGCAACCCAAACTGAGCTCCAGCACATTCCAGTTCTGTACAATGGCTGCTGGAAAAGCTACCATCCAGAAACCACTTGCTGCAGTCTTGGTGGTTGTGCGAGAGGGTCTATTTTTGCTTTTCAAAGATGTACAGTTGTATAATTGCGGTTCTGTCAGCAGCCATTTTTACGTCTGAGTGCAAACATTGAGTTAGTGGGCGTGGCCAGCAGCACCTTATTTGGATTTAAGGGTTTTTCACAACTGTCAGTCCAGTAGACTAGGTTTATAGGGGACCAGAATTGAAACATTTGTTACATTTTCAGCTGCTGTGGCTCTCTTTCACACAGCATTGTGTCAAATGAGCCAAACTCAATGGAAAAACCTGTTCCCCTCCTGGCCTGTGGGGGCGCTGCACCAAGAACCACTGAAGGAAACGACACAGGAACATCAGAAGAAGAAACTGAACGCAACGTCCTTCTTCACAAAATGTAAATAAAATGGAGCAGCATCAGATTTTAGATGTTGTAGGATTTCTGTTTTGTCTTTGGTAAAAACCACGAGCCATTTCTCCTGTTAGCGCTCAACTCAAGCATTTGCTTTGGTTGTATTTACCCAGAATGCCTTGCACTAGGCACAGTGGAGTTATCTTTATTGATCCAAATCAGAGTTTGGTTTTGCATTCACACCTCACCAAACAAACGGGACCTTACAGGCAAATGGACTAGAGTTCAGTTAAAGCGGACTAAGGAGGACTGGTGGGAAAACAGCCTTAAAGTGACAGTGCACTATATCAACTCAATCTGGAAGGAGCTCTCATTATCCAGGAATGATTTTAAAAAATAATGAACATGCTTTTGTTTCGCCTGTAAACCTATCCTAACCCGTTAAAGGAAGCATAATGGGTCGCCTTTAAAACATTGTAGGGGATCAGCTCTAGTACTTTGTGTTTTATTTGTAACTCCTCTCCTACCTGAGGGAGTGTCCAGCACGTCTGTGGGCGGGCTGTTGCAGTATCCGTCAGAGGAGACCACAGACACGTGGTAGATCTGGCCGCAGCCGAGTCCGCTCACGGCGCACGATCCCTCGGTTGTTCCCTGGCAGGTTGTGCTCTGGCCGTAGCTGTCCTGCAGTGTGGCGGTGTAGGAGTCGGCGCCTGCACTCTCAGACCAGGAGACGATGAGAGAGTTGGCCTCACAGTCCATCACAGAGGACGTATTCTCAGGAGTGCAGGGTACTGTTGGAGAAACATGACATTTTAGAGGTTAGGAAGGCTGATGACACTCAAAAAACATAAAACACTGAACCACTATACCACAGAACCACAGCTCTACCCCAGTCCTTCTCACACTGTTGGTCCGTGGGCGCCCCTAGTGGTCCACTAGGTACTGCATGTAAGGGACCGTTTATTTGCCATGACGTCTGATCTACGTTAGCTTACCGAAGGATTGTGTTTAGAAATAATAATGGATAAGTGGCTTAAAACCGGGTAACTCAAAAGGAAAAAAATAACGTCATTATTGTGTTATGTTATTGTAAACGCCAGCTAAATATTTATTTATAAAGGTGACTACAAAGCCAAAGTAATTCAGTACCTCATGTTAACGTCCATATTTGAATTTGAATCATTGAGCTCATACTGTCGCTGATTCCATCACAGTTTGTGCTTAAATATGAATAAAATAAACAGAAAAGTGTCAAACCCGGTCATGACAGCAGAATACCGTGAACTCCACACCATTGATCCCATTAGACGTGCACTATTCAGGATGGCAGTGCATCATAAGCAACGCACAAACTTCAAATACATCAGAAAACTTTATATCCTTCCAAACCTTCTTCATTACTTCATGTCTAAACCCACATTTGAGTGAATTCAGATTCTCTGAGGTCATACCAGTCTTGATCGTCACGCTGTCGCTGGGTTTGCTCCTGCAGTGTACGTCCTCGCCGGTCACTGTGGCGTTGTAAAGCTCTCCACATTGCAGGTCCGTCAGATCGCACTGGTTATCAGGCGACCGGCACACGGACACGTGTCCGTCGGCGCCCACCGCCGTCACGGTGTAGAGCTGCCCGCCGCGGCTGTAGCCCCACGACATGGACGCCACATTGCTGCTGCAGATCAGATCGGCTTTGAGGTTCTCCGGAACGCACGGCACTGAGAACAGGGAAATCAGAAATGAAGCTTTCCTTGCAGAACATAAAATGCTTCCGGTGCATTTCAGGATGGACACCTGTCCTTGTGATGATCCCGTCACTCTCGGAGCTGTTGCAGGTCCGACCCTCGGCTGTCACATGCAGGATGTACATATCCCCACACGGCAGATCTCCGATGTCGCACCCGGTAGCAGACGATGTGCAGCAGCGTGGCGTGCCGCCAGTCAGCTCTTCAAGCGTGGCCGTGTACGTTATCGCCCCGGGAACAGCTGACCAGCTGATTGACAGGGTTCCGTTGTCACAGTTTATCATTTCCCTTATTCCCAGAGGAGGACACGGCGCTGCACAAGGAGAAGAAATTTCACATTTATCGTCCCGTAATTAACCAAAAGTATTCACAGGGCAAATAATGCAGCCACTGCATGTCTATATACTGAAAGTTTTGTCAATGAACAGAATGTAGTCAAAACCTGGTCCAGGTTTCTCACTTTTTCCTTCCCCTAAATTTTCCATTTGTATGCATTCGTGCAGGATTGGCTGTACAGACAGATCCTTCAGTGTCAGTGAATATCAGCACTGTTCATCAAGATGCTGTAGGCCACAACATGGCAAATAACATTTTTAATAAAAAAAATCCTTCTGTTCAAATTTTCAGTAAAACTGCACAGCCTGCACAAAATCTATATTTGGTCTAGTTTCTAGTGGAAATGCCTCGGTTTACTCAAAACAGGACAAAATTAACTTACAAGTAACTTTCCAGCAACATTTAGGGGCTTTTAAGTGAATAATTGTTTAATATTGATTTTAAAAAATTTCGTTCCACTGGCAGATTATTTCACTTATGAGAAAAATGTCTTATTGAATAAACTGCAAGTGAAATTAGGACATTTTTAATGAATAATAAGGAATTATTAACCTAAAACAAGCCCCTTAGTTTTGTCATATTTCAAGTCGACTAACACATTTGCACTAGAAACTAGAAAAATATACTTGGTGAGATCTTATATTTTGCAGCGTCACTGATTAATTGCCACAGGTTTAGTCATGATAGTATCTACATATCGTAACTATTCAAAGTTCAAAGTTACTTCCTGTCTGTTTCGGTTTTAATCCTGTAGCATTAAGTTTCTTTGTTTTTTCCTGTTAACCTGTTTCTGTGGTGACGCTGTTGCTGGCGGCGCTGATGCACTCTTCGTTCTGGGCCTTCATGGTAAAGGTCAGGTTCTGGCTGCAGGGTAACGTCGGCAGAGCGCACATCCCATCCGACGTGGCGTTGCACTCGAACGTCTGGATGGCGCCCTGGCCGTTTGTCGTGACGATGACGTATCCTTCAGCACCGTCAGACTCATCGAACATCACCCAGGCTGAGTTTGTCAGGCAGTCGATCTCCACATCCGACAACTGAGGCACACAGGGAACTGGAAGAAACGAGGAGGAGGATCAGAAACTTATTGTAGTCAACTAAGAGTAGCACTACTTCAACATATTTTTACTCAATTAACAGTAAAAAAAAACTCAAGTGCTGTACTGAGTAATTGATCACATTATCAATCATTTAATATGTAAAAATTACCCCATCAGCCAAACCAAAATAAAAAGGTAAGTGTAAATTTTAGTATTTTAA
The DNA here is from genome assembly GCF_019740435.1 of Gambusia affinis. Taxonomy (NCBI): domain Eukaryota; kingdom Metazoa; phylum Chordata; class Actinopteri; order Cyprinodontiformes; family Poeciliidae; genus Gambusia; species Gambusia affinis. Next base: position 27,392,917 of record NC_057877.1, on the reverse strand, counting down.
AGACCAAAAAGAAAAAAATATACATAACAACAAGGAAACATTTTCCTAATCAATTTCTTTCAATATAAAACTTCTGAAACTTTATCAACAGGTGCTATCCAAACATGAAAATAAAAAAAAGAAAACATAGAAATTACTCCTGGTTCAGTGCTTGAACCAGCATCTTTTCATCCTGTATTTGTTTAATTTACCACTAATTTACCAAGAAATGTAAATGCCTTTACCTTAAAATAAAAGAGAATAAATAAAAAATGAAGGAATTAATTTAAGTTAATCATAGCATTCCCTAAAGTTCAATGCTTGGACTGGTTCTTTTTCACAATTTCAGCTTTTACTAGATAATATTTTATTCCTTTGAAATGCAGATTAAACTTAAAACAGGCTTTTCCCATCATGTTTTTTTTAAGGTAAATCAGAGTTTAAGAGAAAGTAAAATATGTTTCTCTGCACCTGTTGATATCAGTACGGCGTCGCTGTTCTGGCCCACACATGCATCCCAGGACGGCGTGATGGAGACGTTGTATTCGGTCCCACACTGCAGGGTGTCAATGTTACAGCCACTGTTTGTGCCACTGCAGTTATGAGCGCGACCTTCCTCATCAACCGCAGAGACGGTGTACACGACCCCTGAGATGCTGTTGTTCCAGGTGACGGAGACAACGCCGCTGCTGCAGTCCACACGAGGATGGAAGGACGACGGTGGGCAGGGAGCTGGGTGGAAAGAGGAAAGAAAAACATGATTAACTTAGAAAATAGTAAGGTGTATTAGTTACTGCAAGAAAACTTTAGGGAAAAAGTCATAAAATGCACTGAGAAAGCATAAACAGGAGGGTTTTTTAGGGAAAAAGCAGCAAATTTCTCATAAAAGTCCTGAACATGGGTGTTGCTAAATGGGGGGTAAACAGGGACCAGTGCCCCTTACCTTCACACTTTTACTTCAACAATAAATCAAAAATTAACAACAGAAATATCCTTTATTGTCCCATAATGGGGAAATTTATGTGCAACAGCAATGGAGTGACAGGAAATAACAGAAAATAGACTCACCAACTTAGAATATAAAATATATAAACAGAATAAAGAATAAAAATACTCCACAGTAAGGGAAAAATGTCAACATAGCAGAATTTGGTTTACTTTCTAAAATGTAAAATATTCTTTATATTTCTTTTTTTATCTACTGCTATGCAAGCTATCATTATACCATCATGCTAAAATAAATCATTGCTGTTGATTATGTGACGACCCTGAAAGATGAGCCATTGATAGGAGTGCAGCAGTTGCACTGATTGGTTAAACATTCTGTAATTAAACTGTTGGTTATACATTTTTTAAATTAAATATTTATAAACCATCTCCTATAATGAGCTCAGCTCCACCAAATGTTAACTAATTGCTGCTGGCTAGTCTGAAGGAGCGGAGTGGGGGTGTTGTGAAGCGTGAAAACTGCAGCTCAGAGGAGGAGCTGTGTCTCGAAGGCGGGGCTAGGTCCACCCAGGCGTTTTTCACAGCTGAATGGTTGCCATGGAGACTGAAGGATTTCTCAAACATGCACAAAAGAATCAAAACAACTGTCCAGGTTTGTTTTTGATGAGGGAATTTTAAAAAAGTCACGTATTTTAGCCAAAGCTAAAAAAGTCTATTTTGTTTAAGTTGGTTTGTATTAATTTTTTTGCTGCATTGTTTGGTTTTAAAAACCAAACTGTAGCCATTTACTAGGTGTTTTAGCTGAATCTGCCGACTTGTGTTGTACTATATTTTGATCTGATTCTGTTCCTTTACTCAGCTTGCCCACCTGTTTTAACCTGCTTTACGGGGCTGTGGGAGCTGTTGCAGGCCTTATCCTGGGCCGTCACCGTCACATCGTACGTCGTCTCACACGCCACATTTCGCACCACGCAGTAATTCCTTTCCGTGGTGCAGATGTTGACGTGGCCCTTGCTGCTCACTACGGAAGCCTGGAAGCGTGTGAAGTAGCCTGTGGATTCCCAGGTCACGTTGAGGACTCCAGATGGACAGTCGAGATGTGTCTCAATGTTCTCTGGAACGCATGGAGCTACAGAAGAAACACCAAGAGTTACCTGTAGGCCTAATCACCCAGCAGGTTTAGCAGTTTTTTGCAGAAAACAGGGTAATTATACATATTCACCAGTGCGAATCGTTTTCATTTCACTCTTGGCTCCAAAGCAGGTTGAATGGATGCCGACAACATAAACGTCGTACTTCTGTCCACACAGCAGTTCAGGTATTTGGCAGGTGGTGCTGCTTGTGTTGCACGACCACTGGCGACCATTTTCATTTTCAGCCACGGCCATGTAGGACATGGAACCCTGCGAGCCTTGCCACGACACCGAGATGTTGTTGGATGTACAGGAAGAGCTGACCGTGAGGTTGGTGGGAGGACACGGAGCTGGTGGAGGGAAAGGAATCATTTTTATACGCCGTAGCAGCAGGTACCACAGGGAAAGAATAGTTTGCTCTAATGGGAAAACTTTATGAAATATTCCCTTTTTGCACATTTTTGTGCTTCCATTTAGGTTTCTACTGCTTCTAAAAACAGCATAAACGCTTAAACAGTTTTTTGGCAAAAAGTTCATGTTTATTGGTTTCTGGAAAATTAAAAAACTTCTGGAATGTAACATCACAAATCAGCAGGTCACCTAGCAACCCTGGCCGAGTTCCACCTGTTACCTAGCAACCCAGTTAGAGCTGCGTCACGTTTGGTCAGCTGGTTCTACTGCTGTATGCGCTGTACAATGGCTGCTGGAAAAGACAAGCATTTTGTTGTTGACTTAACATTCAGAAACCACTTGCTGCATTATTGTTAGTTGTGCAGGAGGCTCTACTTTTGTTTTTCAAAGATTTACAGTTGTATAATTGTGCACCTGCTGGCAGCCATTTTCATGTGTGAGTGTAAACACTGAGTTGGGGGTGTGGCCAGAAGCGGCTTATTTGGATTTAAAGTAACAAGAGACTTTTTCTAACACAGGGGTTGGAAAATACCCCCACCTGTATTTAGGGCTGAAACGATTAATCAGATTAATTGTGATTATTTAAATAGTCATCAGCTAACTTAGTGATTGATTAATCTGTAACTGGAGTATACAGACTCAAAACGCCATTTGCTGGAAATATTCAGAGCAGAAATGAAGTCAAAGCTGTAAAAAACATATACATACATTTGCATTTAAGATAAACAACCTTTGTTTGTAAATATGTATTATCCAAAAATGGTGGTACAGTTTTAGCTTCACCTGGTTCAAATTCTTAGACAATAAAATGTTTATTTCTTTCTTTATTTGCATCTTTCAATGTATTTCTTGTATTGTATAAAAAATGGCCTAAGTGGTTAGAGGAAAAATCTGTAAAGTGTGCCGGCTTTTTATCCGATTGATAGTCAGAATGATTGATTGCTGAAGTTCCGGGCCTACCTGTGTTTATTCTGTTCCAGTACTGGGACGGACTGGGGCAGTTCTGTCCCTGCCCACTGACGCTGACCTTGTAGCTATCGCCACAGCGCAGAGACGTGATGTTGCAGGACGAGCCGTTGGTCGAGCAGCTTTTCTTTTCCAGCGTGTTAAAAGAACTGGCCAAGGCGCTGTAGTTGAGGATGCCGCTGCCAGGAGTCCAAGACACAGAGACTGTGTTGGTGTTACAGTCCAGAGGAGTCTGCAAGGCGGTGTGGGGACACGGAACTGGACAAAGGAGGATGCAAAAAGAAAAAAGAAAGTTTGTTATACCAAATGATGAATCAAAGAATATCAGTTGGTTTTGGTTTATATAGAGAATGAAAACATTGTTTTGCCAAAGATGAATGCATCTGTATGGTCTGCATTATAATTTTTTTATCTTTTTTAATTTTGAAATTGTGACATGAAGCATAAAATAAATGAGTAAATATTCAGAACAGCTGATCCAGAAAGCTGCTGCTGGTGTTCTGACTAAAACCAGGAAGATAGAGCACATCACCTCAGTACTACAGTCCTTACACTGAGAACAGACTTTAAAATACTTCTGTTAGTTTACAAATCACTGATCGGCTTAGCATCATAGCAGCATTCAGCTTCTATGCACCACAAATCTGGACCAAACCTCTGGAAATCCTCAAAACAGTTGAAACACTGTAAACTGGGACTAAAAACCACCCTTAACTGCAAATAATTCTATTTACAAATAATTCTATTTGCATGATTTCTTTCATTTTGGGAGATTAGTGATAATGTGATATTTACATGTGAAGCTGATCTTATTTACTTTATCTAGAACTCTGTCCTGTTCTGCTCTGCTGTTACAGAGGTTTGAATGACAGACCGGCCCACCAGGTCATGTCTGTATGTTCGCAGTTAACAAATATTGCCAACTCAGCGACTTTATTGCTACATTTATCAACATTTCAGACAGGAAAAAAAACAACGTATCGGCCAAAATCGGAATCAGCCGGTCTTGCTTTTTAAAGATTGATGAGAAAACTGCGATCGGTGCATCCATTCTACAAACCAGCTTAGAGTCGCTTTCCAATCATGATAAATGAAACAATGGCCGACATATTCGGTTTACTGGTCTTCTCAATGGTTCACTGTGTGTATTTTTATGACGTAAAGCACTCTGACCTGCCTTGTTGCTAAAATGCGCCACAGAAATTAACTTGATTGATTGATTGATGTATTAAGATTCTACATTCTAGACTAAAGCCCAGCTTGTATTGATAATTGTAGGCAGGACTTCATAACCATGGGATTCTTCCTACTCCTGTTTGAACTGAATATGAAAGTTTTGTTTTTTTATGTTTGATGTTGATTTTGTACTTTTTTATGAACTCTTGTCCATGGGAGTCGTCTTACTTGAGCTGACGGTGATGGCTTTACTCGGTGCACTGACGCAGGTGTCATGCTGAGCCACCACTGTGACGTTGTAGTCCTGACCGCACCGCAGGTTGACGAAGTTGCAGGTGTCGCTCGTGCTGTCGCACTGGGCTTGGTAGCCGAGGCTTCCCCGGGCGTAGACGGTGTACGAAGTGGCGCCGAGCGCTTCGTCCCACGTCACAGCCATGATGCCACTGTTACAGTCCATGGTCGCTTGGACGTGGGTGGGGATGCAGGGAGCTTTTAAGAAAACACAGAGACTCATTTGAAATTGTTCAAGGACAATTGTAATCTATATTGGTTTGAAATTAAGTCTTAAAAAGTCTTAAAGTCTAAAATTAAATCCTTGAAATGACTTCAAATCATAAAAAGAAATTATACGTTTTGTCACAATAGGAAATAACTCAACTGTATGATCATTTAAAAAGAGCTCAATAATTACTATGTGCATGATGTATTTCTCTTTTTTGTTTCTTTTTTCTCTTTCTACCAAAAACTGGATGACAAACATCTTCTTTAGTTAGCATTAGCTGCTGGAATAATGTGAAACGTACTGAAGAAGTTAAAACCAATTGAGATATTTAAGAAATACATCATTGGAACGAGACAATCAGTGTTTGCTCTCTAGAAACGTCCGTTTTAAGAAACCCTTCTCAATATATAATTATTTTTCTGTGTTTTATTGTGATATAGGTCTTAAATTTTAATCATAATGATCTTAAAAGTCTTTAATTTGAGTTAGTGAAACCAGTAGAAACTCTGTTATTGCACATTTGTTGTAGCTAGCATCAATTTTGACCAACTGTTTCTCAGTTTGTCCAGCTGCTTTTCTCTTACAGGTGCTGAGCTCCTTAGCAGCAGCAGGTTCACTGCTGCAGGAGTTGGTGTAGCCGACGACGTTGATGGCGTATTTATTCCCACACTGCAGCTGGTGGAAGGTGCAGTTGGAGCTGCTGGAGTTGCAGACGCTGGTCTGTCCTCTGCTGTCCACGGCGGTCACCACCTGATGCTGATCCGGACCCGAGTTCTCCCAGGTAACCATCGCCACGTCGGTGCTGCAGTTCAGATTCACTGAGACGTTGGCTGGTTTGCAGGGAGCTGGAGCCAAAGGAGGAAGAAAACGTCAATAAAATGAACAAGAGTTGTTTGGACAGATATCTGCCAGGTTCCAAAGGCGGATTATTTCACTAATAAAGACCCCGAGTGCGGACTTGAAGCGGACGTCCGCCGGACAAGGATAGATTTTTATGATCGTGTACTTGGTGTCACACATTAAACTACCTGGTGGAAACAGTGTTCACATCGAACTGGTTTTCATGTGACTCTGGGCTGATAGGGTTGAGAATAAGGTTTATACTGAGAGGTGAGTTCAGACTTCCCAGATGGAGAAGAAACAGAGCAAAGCGTCCAGATAGTTCATCAAACTTGCTAGTTCTGATAAGGATTGTGTGAAATAAAGGAATTTGTCACGAGAGAATTTTAGGTAATCAATACGCTCGAATATGAAGACCCAAACGTCCACGGACATCCATTAATCATTAATTGGAATACACAGACCCAAAACAAGGCTATTTTCTGAAAGAACAGCAAATTCAGAGCAGTGATTAAGATAAAATTGTACAAAAAATAATATTTTGCACTTAAGGTAATAAAACAAAACTCGTATCTGTAAATATTTTCTACCAAAGACACCTCAAGTTGCAAAGTTTTAGCTTCATCTGGTTCCAATTCTGTGAAAACAACAAAATCTCCATCTATGCACTTTTTGATATCCAATTACAAATCAATCTTCAAATGATCAAGCTTATACTTAAGGAATGCTACTATTGCATTTGGAAATAAAATGTTTACATGTTTATTTTAGAAAGGATTAACAAATTAAATGAAATTTGCAGAATGTGCCTGTTGTCTACCCAATTAATCAATTAATCATCTAAATAATCAATTATTAAAATAATCAGTAGTTGCAGCCCGGCTCTAATTTACCCATCTGATTGGATAAATCCCTTATGTTTCAGCTAAAGGTTGAGCTGAATGTGTCTGGTTTTCTTTACCTGAGTAAATCTGGTAGTCTGAGCCATTGATGGTCCCGCAGTCGATGGAGGCCGTGGTGACGGCGATGCTGTACAGGACGCCGCATTTCAGGCTCTGGATGGTGCAATGAGTGCTGGCGGAGTTGCAGCTCGCACGCGTGTTGTTGCTGCCGATGGCGATGGCCGTGTACATGTCAACGTCACCGAGGGTTCCTCTCCACTGCACCAAGAAGGAGTTGGTTGTGCAGTTGAGCTCTGCTTCCACCTGGTCAGGCAGACATGGAGCTGATGGAGGAAGAGGTTGATTATCAGTCAATCAATCAATCAATCAATGAGCAGAGGAGGGCAGAGTTCCCAAAAACTATATTCAACTTGTTAAGACAGAACTAGTGTTTATTATTTTTCATAATAAGCTAAATTTAAAACAAAGCACATTATATTTTAACATTTTTTGCATCCGCTGTGTAAAATACAAATTATATAAACATAATTGTTGCTCACAATATTACACTTACATATTTATGAAATGCAACAAAACAGGAACATATTAGGTTGTTGAATACAAAATTAAAATATGAAAAGATTAATTTATGTGAATCCCTCTTGAACAGAGATGCTGATAAAAATTACTGTCAGGTCGGAGGAGTGCAGACTTTCTCAACTTCATAGAACATCAGCAATTTTTAGAGAAGTTAACGCTGCTCGCCTGAATTAAGGTAAAACTTCAGCAGTTTGACAAGTGTTTATATTTTAAGGCCGAATTGAATGAAGTTTCTCCTGAAGTCCTTATATCTCGCCGCCATTTTTAATTCCTGTATCAACGGATCCGCTTATGGGTGAGCAATGGCGCCCTCTGCTGGACGACCGCCAAAATACCACACTGAAAGAGCTGCCGTAAATAAATTCGCATGATTTAACTTAGACATATTAGTAAAACACAACAAAATAGGAATATATTGGGTTGCTGAATCAAAATAAAAGGTTAAATAATTAAAATATGTGAAACAATAAATCCCCAATGTACAGAGATGTTCATTCAAATAACTGTCATACTTTCTCGCCTTTGAACATTAGTTATTTTTGGTTGAGAAATGATAACTATTAAGAAATGAGAGCTATTAAAATTAGAGTCGGCTGATTTAGTCGATTATTCATATTTCCAAACAGAACCGGATAAAGTGCATTTTTATGCTAAACCTGGTTCGGTCTTGGTAGCTCGTCTTTCCTGCCGTTGCTACATAGTGCCGCCATCTTGTATATCTGTATAAATGGCTCCGCCTAAGGATGACCAGCTGCGCCCTCTACTGGATGGAGACCAAACTACAACACTAAAAGACTAATCGGATGTTGTTAGATAATCGATTATAACTAATCTTAATCTAATAAACTATGAATCTACAACTAATCGTAAATCTGTGGGAGTAGATTAAAAAACATAAACAAAGACAGGTTTTAATTTACCTGAGACAAAGGTCAAAGCAGTTGATTGGCTGCTGTTGCAGGTTACGGTGGAGGCGACCACAACGGCGGAGTACTGGTGTCCACAGTCCACCTTTACGGAGCAGCTGGTTGTGTTGGTAGAGCAGGAAACCACGTGACCGTGCGTACCGGTGTAGGTGGCGGTGTAGGAAACGGCGTATCTGCTGGGAGCCCAGCTTAAAGTCGCCAGATTGGTGCCGCATTCAGTTTTTACAGTCAGGTTGCTGGGAGGGCAAGGAGCTGAAAACAAGAAAAATAAAAAAAAACTGTACTGAAAAGGGGATAAAGCTTTTATTGACAAGAAATATTTCTTCATAAAAGTTACAAACTGCAGCTTTAAGAAAGTTTGTAGTGTTTGGAGCTAATTTGTTTTCATTTTTAAATCTTAGGTCAACACAAGCCACCATTAAAATGGTGTTTGTTCTTTCTATTCCATCATAAAAACCTTTTATTAAATCTAAAAGTATTTGGCTGCAACTGCTAAGCGTCCAGATATGTACCCGTTTCAGCTTCGATTTGCTTGCTGAAGACGCTGCTGCACTGAGAGTTCACTGCGGCGACCTTGAACGTGTACATCTCGCCGCAGCGCAGCCCGCTGATCACGCGGAACGGCTGAGGCGACGAGTAGTTGGCGACCGACCCGCCGTCTTTCTGGGAGTGGATGAAGTACTGAGCTCCGGTTTCCGGACTCAGGTCCCAGCTGACGGTGATGTCGCTGTTGCTGCAAGTTGTCACAGCAGCCACAGCGGTGGGCGGGCAGATCACTGTAAACAAGAGGAAAAAATATATTTTATTCTATTTGTTTGTGTAGTAAAAATTCACATAAAGTAATAGTTAATTTCAACTTCGTTGAACCACAGAATTCATTAAAAAATGCAGAACATCATCTAATTTCTATTTAGAAAGAAAATAATCGATTATTTCTATTGCTATTTACAAATACATAACTAATTAGCACTTATAAACATGTAATTTAAAGCGTTTATTTATTGTTATGAGCAGAAAGTAAATGGAGGACAGAGCATGCCAAAATTGGCATTAAAATTTGAATAAATACTTCATAAAGTAATTAATGTGTCAAATATTACATCCAAAAAAATAATAACAAAAACAATTAGAACTTTCCCAACTTCAGAAATAATGCAGTAGAATATAAATTTATAATTTTCAACAGTATAACAGTATTATCACTATTTTTTCCAATTTATTTACAATCTTACCGTTTCAGTAGTTTCCTTTTCTTATTTCATTACTTACATTTTTTACTTATTTAATACAATTTTATTCACAATTTTTTTCAAATTTTTTGCACATTTTGTAATCATTTGTGTTTTTAGCATAATTTTTTTTTGTTTATTATTCATTAATTATATTTTCCTGCTGAAATATTATGTTTGTCTATTTTCAAATGAACTTTTTTTTATAAGTATACATATTTTTCTCACCCTTTTCTTTGTTTAACTAGTCACTATAACTCTGCACTATTTTTACTTTTTGTATTTTTCCTTCTAACAGGTTTGCATATTTTTCTAGATAAATATTTTTTTCGGAAATCATTTACTTTTAAAAAAAACAATGTAGTACTGTTTAATTCGGTGAACAGAGATTGTCCAATGTGAAATGTTTTTTTTATGTGAAAGGCACAAAAAAGGTTGATTTATTGCTAAACAATGACCACAGTTTGTGAGTCTGACCTGTTTTGAACATGAGCGGGTCGCTGGGTTCGCTCCGGCAGCCTCGCTCTATGGTTGCCACGGTGATGGCGACAGTCTCGCCACAGTGCAGGTCCGTGAGCGAACAGTTGGTTCCGTCAGTGGAGCAGCTGTGAACGTGTTTGTCCAAGACGGAGGGGACGGTCGTAACGTCATACGACTCGGCGCGCAGCGCAGCGTCCCAGGTCACATGACCCACGTTACCGGCGCACTGCAATGACGCTCGGATGTTTGTAGGAGGACAGGAGCCTGAGGGAGAGTTTTTATGAAATATTACTTCGCCAGGCCACAAAAACACAAAATCTGACGACGTAGTTTGTCTATTTTCTTCTGCAAATATCTTATTAGACTTGAAATAAGACTAAACTAACTTACAAGTAACTTTTCAGAAATATACAGGAGCTTATAACAAAACTTGTAACAAAACTGCCAGTGGAGTTGTAATTAATATTCAGTAATTATTTACTTTAAAATAGTTTTCATTTCTTGCTGAAAGTGAAAAATATATTTGCACTAGAATGTCGTCAAAAATAGAAAAATACTCGGTAAGATCTTGTGTTTTTCCAGAAGAAGACAAAATTCCCCCACCTCCTGTAGAGGGCGCTGTGAAGTTACATTTTGACATTTCTCATTTATGTCTCACCTGCATAATAGGTGTATGCCTGCGTGTCTTGGCCTTTGCACCGGTCAGAGGAGGGGCTGACGATGATCAAGTAGGTTTGAGAGCATTGCATGTTGGGTAATAAGCAAGTGGAGGTGTTTGTGGTGCAGCGCTTCAGGTCGCCGTTTCGTCCAGTCGCCGTCACGCTGTACAGCACCGCTCCGTCGCTGGGCTGCCACCTCACCTCCGCCGTGTTGTTCTTACACAACAGGGATGCGTTGAGGTTGGTGGGAGCGCAAGGAGCTGACAGGAAGCGACACAAAACGGGGTTTTATTTTAAAAAACATTGATTCTGAAAAAACTTAATTACTAAGGTAATCTACAATTGTAGCCCTAAAGTAATCGCTAGATACAGTCCTATGTGACTTACCGGTCTGTATGTGAGTGACTCCAGGAATGCTGCTGTTGCAGTTGCTAGCCATTGCGATGACGTCTACTTGGTAGTTGCGGCTGCATCGCAGCGGCGGCAGAAAGCAGTCGGTGTCCTGAGAGGTGCTGCAGGAGACGAAATGGTCGCCTGCGTGGGCGCGAACGTAGTAGCTGTCCCGGCCCAGAGCCTCGTCCCAGCTCACCACAGCAATCCCAGATCCGCAGTCGTACTGGTGCTCCACGTTGCCCGGGGTGCAAGGAGCTGATGGAGAGAAAACAGCTCCAATTTAATGGAAACTATGGAGACAACATAGCCTCAAAAAGATTCAAAGAGCATACAGCAGGATTTGGAAGAAATGCGTGAATATGTACCTTGACATTGACATAAGAGTAAAGTTTCTCATATTGACACGTTTCAAGCTGTTTGTGTAGTAATATTCTACAAACACAAATCTGCAAAAGCGCGTTTATGAATCACCAGCTGCAGACGGACCGGTTAACACGGTCAGCTGGCCTTTTACTTCCAGCTTTTCAGACTTTCTTAGAGGAAGCAGAAAAAAAGCTTGAATTTCTGAGCTTTAACCTACGGAGGATGATTAGGAAAAAAAATGAAGAATTCAAATTTTTGTCAGAATTTACACCTTTTTCCCTCTCAATTCTTACTTTTGATATCAAATAAGAAATTTAGGAAAAAAGTCAAAACTTTGAGATAAAAATGTGAAATTCTGAGAATATTCAAAATGCTGATAAAAAGTCAAAATTCTGTGAAAATTGTCAGAATTCTGATAGAAAAAGTCAAAATTCTGCAAGAAAGTCTAATTTCTCAGAATTCTGTCATAATTATGTGAGATAAAAGTCAATTTTGAGAAAAAAAATGACATTAAGCCCATTTTATCTGCCTTTTTGCAGAAGTGTGCTACACAAATAAACTGGGTTGATTAGATACAAATCTTGTGCACATTGTGACTCTTTTGAGCCTTATTTAGCTCCGTATAAGTTAATGTATTTTTTTATGTTGCTCAAACCTGTGATGATCTGGAAAGCAGAGCTGGGTTTGCTGGTGCACTGGACTCCGTTAGCAACAGCCTGGACCGTGTAGGTGTGTCCACACAGCAGGTTACCCAGAATGCAGCTGGTGTTGGTGGAAGAGCTGCAGGACAGCGAGTGACCCCGGTCGGACGTAGCATTGACCGCTACGCTAACGGCGTCCTTATCCTCAACCCACGAAACCACAGTGTGGTTAGTGACGCAGTACTGAGAGTAATTCTTGATCACTGGAGTGCAGGGAGCTTCATGAAAAACAAAAACACAGAATATGAGTCGTGTTATTTAGAGAGACGTCTTAACGACGTAAATGTTTAAATTAAATGATAGAAAGTTCATAAATGTGTGTTTTAGTTGGTTAATTATGCTGAGTCTGAGACACTTTCTCCCCCTTTGACATTCAATTTTACCGTTTTTCTTTAACTTTCATAAATTTACACAATTTTTTAATATTAAGACAATTTATTTATAACTTGATATATATACATAAAATGTCATGTTTGAAATCTAAGCTAGGGCCCAAAACTGATTGAGTCAAAGTGATTCAATCAAAAGTTTGGGTGAATCTGATGAGTTTTTGTCTCATTTTAAATTATTTTTAATGCATTGGAGCACAGCCACTGCAAATTAGGTAGTTAAATAAATTTAAAATAAATATTGAACATTTAATCAATTATTTCTACATTTAATCATTTTTAGGCTTTATTTAGATTCCAATAATATTGATGGCTTTATTTATTTGGTAAATAAATTATATATATATTTTAATAAACAAATTTATTGTAACAACAACATATAATATATAGCCATGCACATTATGCACAATTTTGGAAAAATTAGTCAAAATTCCTATTCTTATTAACTGCAGAGTATTTCCTACTACAGACTTTTATTTTGAAAAATATTCAGTTTGTATTTTGATTATCTTTTTCAAAAACCAATAACTGTTTATATGTACAGAGAGGGTATTTAATTTACATTACAACACAATAAACATTAAATATATTTCACATTAATTAATTTAAAGTTTGGTTTAAAATTGTTTGGGAAAATTTTAAGAACTTAAAGTTAAAATATTCAGTGAAAAAAGAAAACTCTAAATATTATTAAATAATTTAGGTCTAGTTTCTAGTGCAAATATCTTAGTAGACTTGAAATAAGACAAAACTAATTTATAAGTAACTTTTCAATAAGATGTAAGAACTTATTTTAAACAAATAATTCTTGAACGTTGTTGAAAAAGTTCTAGTTCCACTGGCAGATAATTTCACTTACAACACGGCAAAAATTTATTTTTACAATGGAGTAAGAACTTTCTCATTAACATTAAGGACATATTTACTTGAAACAAGCTAACGTAACTTGCTGAAAAGCTACTTGTAAGTTAGTTTTGTCTTATTTTACGTGTGCTAAGATATTTAAACTAGAAACTGGACCAAAATGACTTGGTAAGACTTTGTGTTTTTGCAGTGTTCTCACCTGTTACTATGTTGGTTTTGGCCAGAATGGAGCTGTTGCACTTGGCGTCCCCGGCCAGAACAGTGACGGTGTAATTCTCTCCACACTGCAGCTTGCTCAGCTCACACGAGGTTCCGGTCGAGTTGCAGGAGTCCACAAGTCCGCTGGCCTGAGCGACGACCGTGTAAAGGTTCGCTCCGGCGCTGGCGCTCCACGTCACCGTCGCCACTTCAGAGAGGCAGTTCAGAGACGCGGCGACGTTTGCAGGATCACATGGAGCTGGAGATGCATGCAAGTTTACAAAGATATGGTGAATAAAATTAAAACCATGTTTCCACCTGAATAAGTTCTTTTTTTTTATTGAAGTGGCACGAATTGTTTTCCAAGTCAAGTGCATTGCATTAAAACCATTTAAAAAAGTAACAAAGGTTAACAAAGTAACTATGTTGTCTTTAAAAAAAACATTTTGAAGCCTGACACTAAAATAAATTCATAAGTTATTTATCTTATGTATGGGTTTGTCAGTTAAAATTAAATATACTTCATTTGTATGGATGGAAGCCCACTTCTGCCACTATGATGATGGAAAAAATTAAATAAACTTAGAAATAAGTCTCTTATAATTATGACTAAGCTATCTCATAACTGTGAGGTTATTATTTATAAGTATGCGATAATAACAATCTCATACTTATCATAAAGGTTAGTCATAATTATGAGGGAAATGTAATTGTATTTCCATACAAATGAAACACATTTCATTTGTATGGAAAAGCATTCCATACATATGAAAATGTATGAAATTCAAATACATTTATATTTCATCTACAAATGAAATACAAATGTATTTTGTTTGTATGGAAGCCCATTTCTGCCTCTCTGATGAACAAAAATAAACTTGTCTCATACTTAAAAGTCATAATTATGAGACAAGTTTATTTATTTTTTCATCAGAGTGGCGGAAATGGGCTTCCATACAAATGAAATACAAACATATTTAATTTGTGTGGCTTATGACTAAGCTATATGATTAGTATGAGATAATAATCTCATTATGAGAGAAGTCTATTTTTTGTCATCAGAATGGCAGAAATGGGCTTCCATACATTTGTAATATTGAGGATTTAAAAACATCTGGGAAGAAAATATAACTGTATGCCATTGAGCTACAGTTCTTGTAGTTGGTGTGAAGAAAATAAATGACTGAAGAACCAGGGGGAAATTATCATTAATAATCATGAAAAATATTATAAAGTAGAGTAAAATGTTACATATAATAGTAACTGCCCGGTATTAAATGTAATCTTTTACCAGTTTTTGCAGAGACAGTGCTGCTCTTTGTGCTGTTGCACCTGTCGTTGATGGCCACCACGCTGAAATTATAAGTCTGAGCGCATTGCAGACTGGGGAAAGAGCAGCTCTGGTTGGCGGTCAGACAGGAAGTGGAGACGCCTCCTGGTCTGGTCAGGGTGGAGACGTAGTTTGTAGCTCCAGCAGCTGCAGCCCAGGACGCCTGCAGGGTGTTGGTGGAGCACTCCACGTTGCCTTGGACGTTCACTGGGACACACGGGACTAAAAAGAAGAAGATATCCACCAGAAACGTGAGTGAGATTATACATGTTCCTACAAGTCTGAACCGGAACAGATCCGCGCCATCTTGGTAGGCAAGCGGAGCACAACGCAGTGCGGACCCGTGGCTTCCAGACCAACATGTGAACAATGGGAGACTAGGTATGCATAGTTCTCGTGATGTCACACTTCTGCAAACTTTGTAACTGACAGCCATCTTGGGAGGCACTTGCTATGGAGTTGCTATGACAACAATAAACAATCCACAAGTTCATAAGAGGCTTTTGCCTCATGCCTATCTAACTTACAAACTAAATAAGTACATTACAACTACTAGAGTACTCTACCCACCTCTGTGTGATACTAAGATAAACATCAGTGATATTTACTGTAGTACTTACTGCTGAGCTACCAAAGTTAGCTTAACTAATGTAGCTTTGATCTGCTGGCTAAGGTGGACATGTAGCCTACAGGTTTGTTATTAGATGTACTTACTTTGCCAGTCACCAGAACCTTGTTTTTCACACACAGGGTTCGTTTTTTATTTTATGAGTCCATGGACATCAGGCCGTGAAGCTCCTCCATGTTGTCCTCACTCTTCCTCTTCACTAGCTAGTTAACTATTTCGTAGTATGAAATCGGGAGGCAGCTTCTCCACATCGTCTGACATATTTTCCTTCTCCGTCTCATATGGGTCGATCCTGACAGCAGCCATTTTGTTCATGTATCTTTTTTTAAACATTTTGTCAAGAGTGTCCACATATTTTCTTTTTGTTGGTCTCGTTAGCCAAAGGTCCGCTGTGCTTTGGCCTTGCCTACTAGGATGGCGTGGATCACTTTGGGTTCAGAGTTGTAGTAACTTTGTATTGGGTGGGAATGGTTCTGATTGGTGAACGTACCTGCGTTCACAACCTGCTGGACGCTGCTCCGGCCTTCACATGTGCTGCTGATGGGCTTCACGCTCACCGTGTAGCGTTGACCGCACTGCAAGCCGGCTAAAGTGCATCTGTAGTCGTCGGTGAAGCAGCGGAGCACGGAGCCGCTAGCAGACACGGCGCTGGTGCTGTAGTTGACCGGCAGGGATCCAGGCGTCCAGCTGACGCTCAGATCGTTGGTGCTGCAGTTCAGCTGGGTGATTACGCCCTGAACAGCACATGGGGCTGAAGAAGACGTAGGAATAACATTTTTATTTGTGTAGTTAGTGGTAACCTCTGCTTGTCAATCAGTATACTGGTCAATATTATGAATTGGCCTGTCACAATAACAAATGTTGGTGTGGCATAAATTGTGCCAGAAGTTATTAGAATAAATGATAATATTGTTTTTCTGAGACATTTTAAAGTAAATTAGTTGTAACAATGCAAGAAGACAAGACCAAAGATTAATAAACTTTTAATTCTAATGAACATTTAACTGGAAGAGATATTAAATATCCAAAAATAAATGAACAAAACAACACAAAAATTAATTATTACGTTTCTGTAAACATAATTGCCCTTCAAAAATCTTTTATCAGAATAGAAACTATCATGCTAATTTTAACTTATACAGCAATTAGTTAATTAATTCTTTATTTTGACAAGCTAACTTCTAGGTAAAGTAAATAGGAGAGACCCAGAAAAATTCATTTGAAAATTAAAAAGTTAAAACTAAAAAATAAAGACTTTTGTGTTTCTCACCAGTTGTGAGATTGACTGGTTGGCTGTCTGCAGTTCGACAGTCACCGTCTGACGCCGACACGGTGAAGCTGTACTGTTTGCCACACTGCAGGCCCTTCAGCTGGCATCCTAGCGTCAGGCCAGGGTCACAGGTCACCGTGTGTCCGTCCAAGCTGCTGGCCTTTCCGGTGTAGGACGCAGCGTTGGGGCTGCTGCCCCAGCTTAACTTGGCAGAGTTATCAGAGCAGTTAATGGAGGCAGCGAGCTGAGACGGAGGGCAAGGCTCTGCAGGGAAAAAAGTTACAGCGATTAATGTTAATTAGTTTGCAGCAAATATAAATCTGAAAAGTGTGGTGTGCATTTTGTCAGCCATTAAGTCGATGCTTGTAGAAGCTTTGCCACAGTTGTAGCCCAACACAGAAAGTTTTGCACAATCGTCACTGAATTATTACTGTAATTGTTTGGAAATATTCTACGGATGTTTAAAATCAGCAGTTATTATGCTGGTTCTAGGAACCAATGGAGCTGCTGGACTCTGTGACCGCTGCCAGACTTTTAACAATCTTCACCAACTTGTACAGAAAGCACCAGCGAACAGAGTTTTTCAAGTCTTACCACATTCTGATATGGCTGAAAAACTTTACTAGTGTTTCATATCAGTTGATATTGAGAATTATTGATTTGTTTTTTGTTTGTTTGTTTTAAATATTTGAAATACAACCAAACTGGTGGCATGACCTTTCCTATTTTATCCACAGTTTTCTCTCCTTGCTGTTGTTTATTTTCAAGCAGTTATGAGGCACATTGGCAAAACCTGAATCTGCTGCTGCACAAGTTACTCAGGAGGTTGTTGCTAGGCAACCGAAGAATATGTGTGTGTTAATTTATGCGACCAACTTTCTAAATCTCACAGTGAGAGATTGTGTCCAAACTTTTTGTCAAACCATCAGTTCAAAATTACTCACAGGACAATAAAATGATAAAAAAAAATCATCCAAAAAATAAAGTAGTCCAATTTTCTTTTCTTTTTTTGAAGTTAATGGATGTTACTAATTGTAGATCTAAAACATTAAAATGATTTTGCTCGTTTGCTGTGTTAAAAAAGGCATCTAGTTTTCACATTCTTTTGGGCTCGATTGAACAAATTTACTCTCAGTTGCAAGAAGAGGATTTGGGTCACTTTGTCTCAAAACAGCTTTTACTGAGTTAAATAAACTCAGTAAAAGCTGATTTGGGTCCAGCAATGCCGACATTTTAGTAAAAGTTTCTGGATAAACGTTGTTTGTCTTACTATAAAAAAATCTGAGTTCTACTTTATATTTTCCATTGTAAGAATATTATGTCAGTCATAGTTTTACCCTGATTAAAAATAATCATTCTTGAAATAAATAATCAATCATTCTTGAACTTCAGTTGGGGGCCGCACCAAACAAGTCTAAAGACCACAAATGGCCCGCGGGCCGCACTTTGGACACTTAGAAAAAGGTAAATTTATATAATCTGATCTCTACAAATACACACCTATGCTGAGTTTCACTGGTGTGCTCCTCATGCTGCTGCACAAGTCGTCCATGGCGACCACGCTGACGTTGTAAATATTGCTGCACTTTACGCCGTCCAGCCGGCACGATGTTTCCGTGGAGACGCACGTCAAACGGCTGCCTTGCTCGTCCACCGCTGTCACGGTGTAGTTCTGGGCTCCGCGGCTCGACTGCCACGCCACATCCACAAACTTCTGCCCACAGGTTCTGCTTGCCAACACGTTAGTGGGGACGCACGGCGCTGTGGGAGTAAAACCTCGACTTAACCCCAATCTGGCCCACCATGAGGAATAAGGAGGCATTCATTTACACATTTGGCACCAAACTAAGGCTTTACTCACCTTCTTTGAAGTATGCTTGTGAAGAAAAGCTGACACAGCTCTGGTTGAAGGACATCACCTTCACTGTGTACTGCTGCCCACAGCCCTGTGAGCCAATCAGCAGCCTGGGTTGTGTGGTGTTGTACTGGGTCGCCGTCTTGTTTGGTCCTGAGATTACGGCGATGTAGCCCTCTGCTTTTCTCTGCGCCTCCCAGCTGATGTTCACAGCACCGGAGGCACAGTTCAAGTTCACCTGGACGTTAGACGGACCGCAAGGAACTGCACAGAAAGGAGAAGAGCGACGTGAAATGAGTTTAAGTGTGGATCCTGAGTGATTAAAATAAGTCTGCATTGCAAAAACTCAAAATGTTATCATAAATTTGGTCTAGTTTCTATTGCAAATATCTTAGATCAATTGAAATAAGACAAAAGTTACTAGCAAGTAACTTTTCACCAACATATAGGAGCTTGTTTTGAGTCAATAACTCCTTAAGGACTCCTTCCATTCACAAATAACTTCACTTATAATAAGACATTAACCCCATTTTATAAAAGAAATAATCTGTCAGTGGAACCAGGACTTTAATCTCAAAGGATTAAAGTCAGAATTCTGAGATTTAAGATAAAATTCAGAGAAAAATAGAGAATTCTGAGATTAAAATCCAAATTCTGAGAAGAACTTCAGAATTTTGAAATTAAAGTCAGAATTATGAGATCAAAGTCAGAATCTCCTTCCATACAAAAGAGATCATGATGTACATGTCCGGTAACAAAAGTCTCCACTTTTCAAATGTTGTTTGTTTGTTCTCAGCCAGATCTAGAGAAATTCATCCATGCGTTTATCTTCAGCCACATTGATTATTGTAACAGCGTCTTCACAGGTCTGTCCAACAAATCAATCAAACACCTGCAGCTGATCCAGAATGCTGCTGCTTGCGTTCTGACTAAAACCAGGAAGATAGAGCACATAACACCAGTTTTAAAGTCTCTCCACTGGCTCCCTGTCGCTCAAAGAATAGACTTTAAAATACTGTTGTTAGTTTATAAATCACTGAATGGTTTAGCACCACAATACATTAAAGATCTGCTGCTGTTGTATCAACCTTCCAGACCTGTCAGGTTCTAGTTCTGGTTCTGCTTTGCATCCCCAGAACCAGAACCAAACGAGGAGAAGCAGCATTCAGCATCTATGCACCAAAGATCTGGAACAAACTTCCAGAAAACTGTAAAACAGCTGAAGCACTGACTTCCTTTAAATCTCAACTAAAAACCCACTTGTTTAGAGTTTTATTTGAAACGTAATCAATTGCAAATTTATTGACGGAATCTGACTTAATGTTGTGTTTTTATTGTTGATTCTATGTTGCATTGAGTTTTTGTGTTTGATTTGATGTAAAGCACTTTGAAATGCCTTGCTGCTGAAATGTGCTTTACAAATAAAGTTTGATTTGATTTGATTTTCTGTGACCACAGCTTCATGTTTGTAGCTGATGTTGTTCCGTAGCTGACGTTGCTCCTACCAGACTCCATGGAGATGGGCTGAGACGGGATGCTGGAGCAGCTGGTATCGTCGTTGTGAAACACGGAGACGCTGTAGACGCGGCCGCATCTCAGGTTGGGAACTTTACAGCTGGTTGTGTTGGAGCTGCAGCTGAGCGATTCATAAACTTCATCAGTGATGGTGGCAGTGAAGGAGTTTATGGGCGAGCTCCACTTCCAGGAAATCAGAGCTGCGTTGGAGGCACAGTCCAGGGCGGTGGCGACGTTGTCTGGAGCGCAGGCGGCTGGAACGGACATCGGATTCAAAACCTTACTTTTCAAACATTCACAAAAAAAGCCTTTTTAGCCCACAGCAAACGGGAAAACAGCACAGAATAAACTGAGAGGAACAACTCAAAACCACTCCTGATTCCCCGTTTTCCCCTCTCTCTCTGTGTCGGCTTTAGGCGACGCGCAGGGCAGTTGCCGTAGCAACCGACTGACACACACAACTTCACTAACTGACAGAGCAAAAAATTTGCCCAGCTGTATCAGGACTCAGCACTAATAAACATTTGCCTCACAAAAAATACAGAAGAGGATCAGGGCGACTGGAAAAAGAAGAACTTTGACATTTTTTCCTCAGAATTCTGTTTTTAAATTCAGAATTCAGACTTTAAAGGAAAACTGAAGGAATTCTGAATTCTTAGCTTCCAGTCAGAATCCTGAAATTGAAGTCAGAATTCAGATAAAAAAAGGTTGATTATTTTTTCCAGGGGCCTTTATCCTCTTCTGTAGAAATGTGACTCCCTTGGACCTTGTTTCTGGTTATCAGAGTGTTGACAATTAATACCAAAGCACTGAATCCCTTTCTCTTTTATTTTTAGAAAGTGTGCACCAGCATACCGTTGCTCAGCTCCTCTGTTACAGTACCTGTCTGTAAGGTGACCATCTCGCTCTCTGAGCTGTTGCAGATGAAGTTCGAGGCGATGACGTAGACGGTGTAGTTGCTGCTGCACTTCAAGCCGGTGATGGTGCAGGATGGAGAAATGGAGTTGCAGCTGCTGATCACATTGTCACTGGACTTTGCAATAGCAGTGTAGAAAAGCGTTCCACTGTTCATCTTCCACGACACCCTGATGGAGTTGGACCCGCAGTCCTTCGTAGCCAACACATTCTGGGGGACGCATGGGACTGAAAGAGAGGCAACAAATTACATCCAGTCTGTTATTTTTACACTTGTCCCATAAAAACTGGTGTGTAAAACAAGTTTTCACCTCACCTGTCTCAGCAGGAAAACCCAAATTTGTAGCACTGGCACATTCGTTGTCGTATGCAGTGATGGTCATGGTCAGCTGATCTCCACAGAGGACGCCCTCCATGGCGCAGCTGTTGGACTGTGAGCTGCAGTTGTAGTTGCTGTTAAGGACATTTCCCTGAGCCTCAACGTTGTAGCGCAAGGCGCCCTCAGCGTGGTCCCACTTGCTGACCAGACCGTTATTGCTGCAGCTGGCATAAGTCTGCAAATTCTGGGGAATGCATGGCGCTGGAGAAAAAAAACAATACATTACAGGTTATTTCTTCAAATTTAAAATGGGATCGGATTAATTGATTGTTGAAATAATCATCCACCAATTTAGTAACTGGTCAATCGTTAACTGGAGTGTAGATGTACTGCTGTGTGATGTCACACATGCAAAATCGCACCCATGAAAGCGTTCAGAATGGAACACACAACTGTCTGTTTCTGTTCATATATTTGTAAATGTCAGTGTTTTTTACCTGTTTGAACGTCAACAGTCGAGCTAACGCCACTCTTGCAGCCCTTTGTGATGGAGAGTACGGTGAACTGATACCGTCGACCACATGTCGTTTGTGTGAAGTAGCATGAGTTGTCTTCGGTCAGGCAGTTCAAGACCTCTCCCTGGACACAGAAGAAATGGGAACAAGGTGTATTCATGCTCCACTAAAGAAAAAAAATATTTTAACGTGGAAAACATTTTATTGGTATATCTTTAATGCATTAATAAGTAAACATATTTGTGTTTGAACAACTCTAGACCATAACCAGAGGCTCCCCCTGCTGTTACTGTCAATTAACTACAACAAAAGAGTTGTAATATTTTTTAAAGAAGCATTTTTTAAACGACTCCCACTATGCACATAAATACAGTCATGATTTCATGCAACTAAACTCAATTTGTTGCATTTATGAATTTCAGTTGCTATTTATTTATCTAAGGCATTTGAAGCAACAAGTTCTTTAGCTCATTCATAAAATATGCAAGTAAATTTGATATATGCAGTTGGAAACAGCCAGGATTCTGTATTGCCAATATATATTTTTAAATTTTATTGAAATTAATTGTACTCAACGTCTTACAGAAGAAGACTAGTGCCACGAAAAAAAAAGTTTTTCTTTTTCTAAAATTCTGACTAATATCAGAACTGTCTTTTTTCCGAAAAAAAAATACTTTTTTCAAAATTCTGAAAAAAGAAAAGATGAATTAATTTTTTTTTCAGTGGTCCACAAAAAAATTATAATATTGACTCAATTAGCTAAATGTACAGGAACGTCTTCAAAAATGTAGCTCTGACTTGTTTGATTAGGTGTGACATCATGAGATTCCAATATTTCATTTTTTCACAAAATTCAGTTTTGTTTTGTTTTGTTTGAGAGGCTGAATTTTTGGATATTATATGTCAGATATTAACAAGAAATAAGACTGAAAATACTTCATTTCTGAAATCGATGGCAAAAAATATTCACAATATTCAAATGATTTGTACCTGTTTAATTTATAAGTAAATTTCATGCCTTTTTTCTCCAGTAGCAGTCACTGATCGCGTACACTTAGTAATTTCAAAAGACCGACTAATTTAAAATTCATAAATATTCGACTGCAAGAAGAAGTTACACTGGTGCACATTTAACGATTCTTGCTAACCGCCAACAAAAATCAAGAAGGAAGAAGAAGAAGAATGAGGATGAGAAGAAGAAGAAGTTCCACCGGCCGTTAGCTTCTGGCTAACAAAGTTAGCTAGCAAATTTTGCCACCAACTTCGCCACCGCACTGCCGTTCCCACCGGACCAAACTTCTTCTGTTTAAAAAAAAAAATAAACCCGAAATCAAACATCGAATAAAATAAAAATCTATTTTATTTTACCTTTGAGTCAACTGCCCGGGCCATGTAGAAATCTATGTCGCTTGTGTGATTCCATGAGAAGATAATAACGTTGCTGCTACATTCTCGCAACAACATCGGGTTGCCAGGAGGGCAGGGAACTGGACAGAAAGAGATATCAAATTGTTAAATACTTTATAAAGTTACCAAATGAAGAATAGGTGATTAATGTATAACAGAAGAAGTAAAAAAAATACCAGTAATTATGATTAAATGTCACAATCAAAGGGAAATGTCTCATATCTCTTTTTAGGTTAAAACGCCCTGATACAGATAGCTACGTTTCCCTGCATTCAAGTTTTATAAAAGCACAAGTCTATTATGAAGAGAAAGAACACAAAACAATGTGATATTGAGTGAAGCTGAAAGGGAGACCCATTTTTTAAGAAGATAATTCAAACATGGACATGAACCTGCACGGATTTGAAAGATGAAACCTGTAAACAAGTATTCCCCAAAGTATTGAGACTCATTTTAAAGAATTTCATTTTTCAAATTTTACGTCTTATATTTGAGAGAAAATATTTTAATAAGTATTTTTTTAAATTAAAGTTTATGATTACTACCGGATATAAAACATTTGAAAGATGTTTAACTTGAAAATGAAAGTCACATTACATTGAAAAATAATCTTTTAGTTATGTAATTAAACTTCACTGCAAAAATACAAACTCTTATCAGGTATTTTTGTGTAGTTTCTAGTGTAAATATCTTAGCACACTTGAAATAAAATAAAGCTAATTTACAGGATTCTTTTACACAACATAGAGGAGCTTGTTTTAAATAAATAATTCCTTATTGTTGATTTAAAAAAAGTACTAATTCCACTGGCATATTATTTCACTTACAACATGAAAAAATATCTTGCTATGAGTAAAATGATCTTGCTGCAAAGTTGCTTGTCTTAATTAAAGTGTACCAAGATATTTGCATTAGAAACTAGATTTTGTTTTTTGCTAATAATACTTTCTACTAAGCAACACAATAAAATCTGCTAAAAAATAGTTTGAACATGAGGAATATCGTCCTCTAAAAGAGCAAACTAACCATTGCATTAGATTAATATTTACCTTATTCACACATGTTGCAACACAGGATACAAAAACATGCCACTAAGCCTTCTGGGAAATAGTAAGCACTAACTTAAAAACCCTTGTGTAAATTAATAAAAAGTTAACACAGCCTCTTACAAACTCACACATTCAAGAAGAGTAGAAGTTAGCAGACACAACTAAATGTTTTACAGTGAAGTCTTAATTTTTCTCTATTGTTCATCAAGCAGACTGAAAAGATAATTGGCGTCATGCGTGACCTGCGTGGGTGAGGCAGGACAGCGAGTCTGAGCCAGAATGTTCAAAAGAAAGGAGCGACATATGAGATGAAAGCATTTAACAAAAAGAGACACCTGGGTGGAGCAGTAAAAAAATATCACCATCGAAGAATTTGAAAGAACATCCCCATTCATTTCACCGGCGCTTAGCGGTTAGGTTACATCTTTTTATTGCTACATTATGACCCAATTAATTCTTATGGATGAGGTTACAGTTCTCTGCTGCCTGTGTCAGTTCACATATTTAACAAGAAATTGATTAGATGGGGGTCAGATGGGGGTCTTTTCACTTCGCTGTACACAAGCAGGCAGGTTACCAGACATTTAAATCAGAATGATTATTGGATGTCTTATTCAGTTTCTTTATGTGTATACCGGAGTTATTTTTTTCTGGCACTCAGGATTTCTGTAGGAAAATGTAAAATTTCAGAGATTTCACCTGTTTTTATGTTATAAAATCTAGAGAAAAAAATCAGCCTGACCAGTGATATTGTGGTTTATTACCATTTTTCATTTTTTATCTATTAATTAGTCAACATTTTACTTGTTTATTTTGGTCACTTTAATCTTTCCATGTTCAAGTCAATGCTACAAAAACAACTAAAAAAAACAAAGAAAAAAACTAAACTAAACAAAAAGAGAGAAAAAAGGAAAGAAAATTAATTCAGAAATATATAAATAATATTTCAATTCCTGTCAATGACAAGAACACAAAGTGTAGAGCAAAACATGTCTATTTTATGGTAACTCCAATTTTTGTAATTTTATTTTTTGGGCTTAATGTAACAGTTTCTTCTTATAGCACAGTGCTTTTCAAAGTAAGGGCCACTGGAGGGCGGTAAGGGGGCCTCGGAAATTTGGAGGGGAAAAAATTATGCAATACATTTTTAAAATTATGTATATATTTAAATCATACAATCTGATCTATTTTTTCAATCATTATTCTAAAATATCGGTTAAAATAAACGTTATTTGTCATGTTCATATTGGCTATGCTAGCTGGAGGCGCCACCACTCGAGCTAGCATAGCAGTCTGAAAATTAAAATGTTTTTGTCAATAAAAAAACAGAAGGAAGGAGCCACTACTGACTAAAATCACTACATATGAGGCTGCATTAATGCCAAACTGATGTAACAATTAATGAATAATGAAATAAAAAGAGGAAAAAAACTGCAAAAAACCCAATTTTTATTCACATATTTTATAACATTGTCTGAGGGAGTGCAATTGAGGCTCCTGGCTAGATGCTAATGCTGTTTGTTTCCAGATCAGCTGCCCATTATTTTTCTGAGTTACTTTTTCACTCAGAAGTCAGAACATGAACCACAGAATAATTTAAAATTTTATTCCAAGTTTGTGAAATTTGTGGTTGGTGAACAAAAAAATACTACTAGAAAGTAACATAATCAATCAAGAAAGATCTGTTTGCACTACCTCTCATACACATGGCAGCCATATTGGATTTTGAGGTAAACACCAACAGACTTTCCATGTTAGAATTCAAGCTTTAGGAGAGAAAATGTGATTTTCTTCCGACTTTGGAGTACAGTTGAAATGCTTACACTACAAAAACACAAAATCTTTAAGCTTTTTAAGCTTTTTAGTCTAGCTTCTAGAGAAAATATGTTAGTACACTTGAAATAAGACAAAACTAACTTACACACAACTTTTGAATAAGATGTAGGAGCTTGTTTTAAGTAAATGAGTCAATAATTCTAAAACTGGCAGATTATTTAATTTAAGACATTCCTTACATATTGTAAATAAAATAATCTCCCTGTAGAACTGGTACTTTTTCATCAATATTAATGAAATGTTGATTTAAAACTAGCTTTTTTATCTTGCTGAAATGTTAATTCAAGTGTACCAAAATATTTGTACTAGACACTAGACCAAAAATATTTGAGGTTATTTATTTGGTGTTTTTGCAGTGCAGTGTGTTGGGGGCATGCTATGCTAGAGAAACACCAGTACCATAAGGTGTTTATATAAAACAAATGCATGTCTATGTGTCTCAGGACGAGACTGAGATTTACTTTATGTGTTTTTCTGCTGTTTTGTGGCTCACCGGTCTGGAACGTAGCTGAAGTGGCGTTGACCAGGTTCTTGCAGTTGTTTGACACGGGTGTGACCTGCATCTTGTACTGTTGGCCACATCTCAGTCCGTTGATGGTGCAGCTGGTGCTCTGGCTCGTGCATTGCATCTCTGATCCGTTTCCGTCCACTGCCGTGGCGATGTAGGAGTTGGCTCCAGAGACAGGCGACCAAGAAGCTACGGCGGAGTTTGTGGTGCAGGAGTAATCCACCGATACAGACGACACTGGTGTCAACTCTGTGAAAGGTTGAATATGAGAAATTTTATTTATTTGGGGTATTTTTCACATGAGAAAACCTCCTATACTAAGAAAGTGTAAAATTTGACCAAATATTATTGGTCTAGTTTCTACTGCAAATATCTCAGTACCCTTGAAATAAGATAAAACCAAACTACAGGTAACTTTTCAGCAAGAAGTAGGAGCTTGTTTCCGGTAAATAATTCCTTAATATTGATTTGATAAAAGGGCTAGTTCCACTGGCAGATTATTTCACTTATAACAAGTAAAATATTATCATCAATATTAAGGAATTACTGAACTAAAACAAGCTTCTTGTTTTAGAAAAACTACCTGTAAGTTAGTTTTGTCTTATTTCAATTGTATTAAGATATTTGAAATAGAAATTACTCCAAAAACACTTAGTCAAATTTTGTATTTTTGCAGTGTGAAAGCTTCCCCCCATTACATTGAATTATTAGAACATGCTTTTCTTCCTTGTAAGTGTAAATTAATCCCTATTTTCTGTACATTTGAGAGGCTTTTGGTCATCAGACTGCTGGAAAAAAGGCATATTTGAGCTGCAAAAACAAAAAACCTTACTATGAATTTCTGTTTAGTTTCTAGTGCATTTCAATATCTTAGTACATTAGAAATAAGGTCCAATTTCCAAGCATGGTTTCAGTAAGATATCAGAGCTTTTATAAGTAAATGATTCCTTAGTTAATGATGAAAAAGTTCTAATTCCACTTTATGAAAAGACATTTTTCCAGTTTCATAAGTGAAATATTCTGCCAGCTGAATGTTTTCCTCAGTATTAAGGAATTATTGACTTAAAGCAGCTCTTATATTGTGTTTAAATGTTCCTTGTAAAATAGTTTTGTCTTATTTTCAATGAACTAAGATATTTGCAATAGAAACTAGAGAAAAATACTTGGCAAGACCTTGAATTTTTGCAGTCTGAATAGTTCAGAAACAAGGCAGAATTACTGATTAGATAATCATTGGCTCAAATTTGACCCTCTTTTATAAGGTAAAAGAAAAATTGCCTTTGGATTAATTTCTTTCAGGGAATTTTTTTATATGACACCCTCAATAACAAGAAAAGATGCTGGAGGATCTGGATCCTGTTTACCCTGAGGATCATCTTCTGCATGTCTGAAAGGCTGGCCTGAGAGAGAATAGCTGACCTAGATCTTTATCCAGAAGTTACTGATACAGCTTTGGCTCTGGAAACTCACTGTTGGTGCTGTAGTTGCGGTTTGTGGGCTCGCTCAGCACCAGGAACTTGCTGTACGAGCACACGGACACCAGATAGTTGGAGCATGGGCGGATGCCGTTGATGTCCAGGTTGGTGTTGGTGACATTGTACACAGAAGGCTTCATGGTGGGTTCATCGAGGTTCCGAATGGTGACCAGGTACATCAGGACGTTGGCCACCGGCGTCCACGTAACTCTCACTGTTTCCACACTGGTTTGTGTTGCTTCAACCGCAACAGGAGGCTGCACCACTAAAAGACATAACAGATCGCAGAAATCCTCATTTATTATTAGATTATGACACATTATTCCTCCTCAATACATTTTAAAATGACTTATATCACTTATAGTGACTTATTAAAATAATATTTAACAAATCAAGTGGAGCATAGGAAAAGCTGTCATACTTCACTTCTGACAGTAAATCTGCTGTGTAGTGAAATTTGAGTCAGCTTTATCGTTAGAAACAAATAATAAAGTTATGCTGGTTTTTACATGATGTGTTTTCAGAATATTTAAGCAGCTTGTGTAACTTTGATAACTCCAGAGTTGAACCAAACAAAATACCAAACAAATTCCAATTGGAACGAGAATAACACTGGTGGGAAGGAAAACTGACACTCCTGCGTCATTGGTGACTTGGACAAGTTGGACACCATCTTTGTGCTTTAGTAGACCATGTAATATGAACAAAGTGCAGTTATTTTATTTTTTACTGAACTTTAAAACTATTGATATTTGAAGCATATCCAAATACGGTACAGATTTAAGGAATTAGATGTTGTACGTAGGACTTGGCATGACAAAATGCCTAATCACAAATAACTATGATCAGCATTAAAGACAAGAAATCTCACTCTGGGCATCCTGAATTAGGATTATTCAGTTTAAGATTATTTTAATCCTGTTCTACCTTTGATAAAACCATCTAAATGTTAGGTAGGAGAGTTTTTTCCAACCAAAACATTAAAAGCACTGAAAGCAGAAAACTCGTTAAGCATCACACCAGCGTTGAATCCAAACTAAATTCAAAAAGAAACCTAATATAAATCCATGTAAACAGACATAATCTCCATGATGATCAGAGTTTTGTTGCCTCTTATCTTCCTGTTTCTAATTTGGACACAAATAAAGATCTCTTAATTCAATCACTAACAACTTGTCTTCAGTAAAACAGATTAGATTTTTTCAAACTCACACGTTGTGATGGTCCTGACGTTGCTTCTGCTTCCCAAGCCTGCCTGGTTAGCCGTAAAAACGTAGCAGTCGTAGTTGGTGGTGGGCCGCAGGTTTGTCACCGTGGCTGTGGTGTTGGTGTAGGTGAAGTTTAGCATGTTCCCTGTAGCCTGGGAGAACACCTGCAGGATGTAGCTCTGCGCAGACGGTACTGCTGCCCATCTTACAGTAATGGAGGTACTTGACTGTGACCAGCCATCTAAAATTTGTGATGCCTCAGGCACTGCGAGTGAGAAATAGAGAAAATAAAAGCTTTATATGCACCAAAATGTTTAATTTAAAAGAGAATATTAAAACTTTCTCATCTAAAAGCCTAGTATTTTATTTATCTGTTTAATATGTGAGATATCAAGCAAAAATAAAAATATTCCCTGTTGGGTTTACCTGAGAGTACCGTTGCTGACGTCACGCAGCTCACACTTAAAAAATTTATCACTTTAAGAGTCACATTGTACTCAGTTCCAGGACTGAGACCCAGGATGTTCCTCTCAGTCACCTGCGCCCCTGATACAAGGACAATCGGCGCCATATCTGTCGAGTTTCTCCTTCTGGTGTCCAACATATAGCTTGTTGCTCCTGGAAAACTCTCCCATTTTACGAAAATGGAAGTGGCAGATGTTGACCTTACTGATAAAATTTTACACGCTGAAAATGAAGAAGTATGAAGCAGTAAAGTTAATAAACCACAACATGTATAATGGAAAAACAACAGTTTTACCTGTACATATTCATCTTTCTAAATTCCATTTTTGGGCTTGAAATTGTGAGACTATTTTTTTTTTCTTACCTCCTGCACTACAATGATGTATCTGTAAACAGCAAAAATAATTACATGATATGATTTAAATTTCAGCAATAAATTACAATACATTCAGATTAAACATAGATTTACCTGTGTGAGAGAAACCAAAGCTAAAGAAAATCCTATGGCTCCCAGCAATCCCATCTTTCACACTGAGACTGGGATTAAAATCTCCTTAATGTATAAGGGAGCTAAACACAAAAGATGCGCAGGATTCTTAAGAGCTTTGATTTAAGACGGGTGAGAACCAATCATATTTACCTGATGAGGAGAGGCGGTCCAACCTGCAGACTGAGGCAGTCACAGCTTCAGTGGGAGGGATGGATGCTAGTTGGATAAGTTTAGCTAACACTTATGTACCAGCTTGCACAACCAGTGATATAATGTTAAAATGGATCCCCATCTTTTCTAAATGTTTCTATCCATTTATTGTTTTACAACTTTTTTTAACTATTCGTTATTTGATAGTGTTAC
Source organism: Gambusia affinis (assembly GCF_019740435.1). Lineage (NCBI taxonomy): Eukaryota > Metazoa > Chordata > Actinopteri > Cyprinodontiformes > Poeciliidae > Gambusia > Gambusia affinis. The sequence goes on along the minus strand of NC_057877.1, from coordinate 27,362,131 downwards.
ATTTTAATACCCTATCACTATTTTAGTCTAGAAAACACTTGAAAAGTCAAAAGGTTGCTAGAATTTTTTTTTGACAATTTCATTTCTTCACTTTAAGAAATAAGAAATTTTTTCTTATTTTTTCCAGAAAAAACAAGGAGATATCTATTATTTTTAGAAAACAAGAAAACAAATCTTCTGTTCCCTTTGCACTCCAAAAGTTGAAAAAAAAAATTGCATGAAAAAAATAAGGAAATTTTTAGAATAATCTCAGAAATTTTTTACAAATAACTTTTTCAAAGTTGAGAATTTGCAACAACTGGTGGAAGAGAGCCCCCAGCTTCTACATTTGAAAAGTCAAATGTTTCTGGAAAAACTGAAAACTGTTAAGATTAATTTCAGAAAGTTTCAAGATAAGACTTCTACATTTCTGAGTTTCAGAAGTTGAAAATGTGCTAGAAAAATATATTAGAAATGTTACGATTAATCGTAGAAATCAAAACTAAAAATGTTTAAACTTTTGAAACTCAGAAACGTCCAAGTTTTCTGCAGAACATTTCTGAGATTAAACTAAAAGTTACGGAGATTTTTGCGAAAAATTATGTCGGTGTTTTCGGATTATCCACCTTTTTAAAGGAACCAAGGCACCTTGGATCAGCTGTAGTTGTCATGACAAGCCACTAGATGGCGCTGTGCTTTCAGAACGTCATAGAAGGCGCATGCGCATTTGACCCTTTGCTTCCACCTCACTAGCTTCGACTAGCTTTTCAAAACAGTAACCTGCTTCCATCTACTGTGAACGAAGTGCTCATGTAACCCAAATATTCATTATAAGAAATTGTAAATTGAACAGCTTATAAATAACACAACACAGAACAATTCTATCCGCGATTGTTTTTGTTGCCATCTGCCAGTGCACGCGTAGAATAAACCCTACAGCCGTTACAGAAAAGTTTCACTGAGACGTTGTTTCAAAAACTGCAGGTGTTACAGCAAAATAACACCTGCTTAAAAGAGTCCGGAAAGTGTTTTCCACGGGTGGATCGGAACAAAATGTTACAGTTTAACCGAAGAATATGGCACTGACTGGGGCAAAAATTTTACCCAATCGCTAATGTTTATCCGTGGCTATGCGCCATTTCGATGGTGTGAAGCTTACGGGAAGTAAACAACAACTCCTCCACTGTGAAGAGAGAAGGGCCCAGCCGAACAAAATGGCGGATATTTGGAAGCGCAGGCCAACACGGACTTGAACGGCTTCGTTCACTTCCTCCGCTACTGTTGCTAAAACTACGGGCTCACTACGGTTCTAAAATGGGTCCAGGCCCGGACGACAAAGTTCACAACTTCTCCTTTGCTGATTGGCCCAGTAGAAATTCTACCGCACGAATCAAAGTGTACGAAAATCCTTATTGTTTCTTTATTTTCTCCTTTTCTTCTTAGCTTGATGTCCATTCTAAATTTTCAGAGCCAATTTACTATTTACTAGAAAATTAATTAGCTTTTTCTCAATTATGAGTCATCCTTAAAATTTGAATTTTATCAAGTTGACTAGCAGCAATAGATAAGTTGTCTAAGCGTTGTTTCTTAAGTACTAATAGCTCACTAATGTTGATCTGTCATAGGTTATTACTGTAATTTAAACCAAACAATTATTTCACAGTATGCAAAAATACTGTCCTCATCCAAGTGCACATCTTTTATTAAAATAACTACTTATTCTAAGTTATAAGAAATGTAACATTTTTATATTTTATAAAACATAATAAGTTATATTTTGAATTAGAGTAACTAAATGCAGCTAATTTTTTTATAGTGTATGTATAACTTGCATTAATGTGTTTTTTAAAAATAGTGGATTTTTTTTATTTTTTATCCAAGATCTAAAATATGAACAGGTTCTTTCATAAAAACTATGTAACCAGATTTAAACTGCCATAAAAAACATCATTGATTTGGTCACAGAAAGTCCTCATTTATACATGAAGCCCCATTTTATTTTTCATTTTTCATTTTCCTTCCATTTCCAGTTTACAGTAAGTAATGGACTCCAAAGGCATGTTTATAGGTTTAAACATCTTTTTTGTCATTTTTCTAACAATGCACAAGAACATAGTGAATGACCTGATCCCTGGAGATAATGACTAAGGAGGGGCAGCTTAAGAAAAGGAGACAAGTTCTACTGAAACTGAAGAAAAGGAACGTAATCTTAGGAATTTGGATTTCATCTAAATAGATACATTCTTAGAAAAAACCCAAGCTGGGGCTCTTAATTATATTCATTTACTTTTGAAAGATTTTAAACACAATTAATAATAAAAAGCAAAAATAACTATCAAACAACAATAGATCTTTTATGATAAAATAATAAAAGGGTCATCGCCACTTGCTTCCTTATGAACCACCAGAGAGAAAAAAAGGAAGTCAACATGAAACCCTGGAGGAAACTTAAGCTGCCCTGTCAACACACAATTCTAAGCTCATTGAATGAGGACAAGCGATGTGAACACCCTGATATTTTCTTGCATTGTCCTCAGAGGACACTGTTACAGGTCACATGTATTGAGCATCTCTTGACGCAACTTCCAGTAGATTTCTCAGCTTATCTTCATCTTTTATGTTGGCAGTTTGTTGCTCATACCTAGCAACAACAACCCATAAAATACTGCCAGGATTGGTGTTTTGTTTTTGGTGAACTTCACCAGAACTCAACAAAATAATAAAAAATGTTTCACATGTAAAGGTAAACACTGAAGCTTGATGTACAACATACAGAGTTAAATTTACTTGAGTAATTTCATGGAAAACATTTACTTTTAGGAATATTTTTTTTTCTTTTTACAAAACTGTAGTTTTGACTTTTATTTGAACAATTTTAATATAAAGTATCATTTCTCTTTCTTGAGTAAATTTCTGGATTTTCTACCCATTGATAGAAAAACAAACATGTTTTAATCAAAGAATCCACCAGACACAGGCACACACCTGCAGTTTTTGTTAAAGTTTCATAAGTTTTTTTATTGAAAGAAACTGATTTGGAAAAGTGATTTTGCCTGATTTTGTTATTTTTTGTAACTTATATGAACTATTGTCATTTTAGTTCTTAAAACCAAAATTTTCACTTAACTGTATACTTTGGTCTGTCTAATGATGTCATTAATATATTAATAATATTAATTATTAATAGTAACCATTAATATTAATATTAATATTAATAATTTGATCAGTTACTCGGTACTTGAGGAGACTTTTTACCAAATACTTTTTATTCTTACTTGAATAATTTCTTGGACGGACACCCTTTACTTTTACTTGAGTAAAAATATGTTGAAGTAGTGCTGCTGTTACTTTGGGTTGTTTTGGGACATTGTCCACCTCTGACAACAAGCATACACTTATAAGGCGTAACATTACAGTGTTTATTTTTCTTCTGGGCACCCATTTATTAGTGGTTTATATAAGGCAGCAAGTGAAAATTTTTTTCTTACTGTTTGGTCTGTTAAAAGCAGGAAAAATGAGAAAACTTACAGTGGACCTGTTGTTCAAAATTCACATTTAGTCTATTTTTGTTCTTCCACTTGGGTCTCAACTGCTTCTAAAAACAGACCAAGTACTTAAAGTAAACACCTAGTCGTTTTTCGACAAAAAAGAAAAATATATATATATATTTTTTGGTGTCTGGAAAATCAGCTATTTCAAAAACCTCCAGATGAAGTCATTCTACAGGCACTCCGCCGTTACCTTAGCAACCCCAGCGGAACTCCGCCGTTACCTTAGCAACCCCAGCGGAACTCCGCCATTATCTTAGCAACCCCAATGGAACTCCGTCGTTACCTTAGCAACCTTAGCATATCGATCAATAAAGTTTATTTGCAAAGTACATTTCAGCAACAGGGCAGTTCAAAGTGCTTTACATCATAAAATCACAAAAATACAAAGTCATCAACAACTGAAACATTACATTTTGCCAAATGCTGTCATTACACATCAAAATGTTGGTTAGCGTTTAATTTATTGTGGTACAAAAGCAACTGTAAACAGGTCTAGATGTAAAGGAAGTCATTGTTTCGGGTACTTTGCAGTTTGTTCCGAATTTGTGGTGAATAGAAGCTGAATGCTGCTTCTCTGTGTGGTTCTGGTTCTGAGGACGCAAAGCAGACCATTCATTAAAAAAGAAGCTCAATCAAATCCAAGAATCCTTGAATTTGTCTAGTTGTGTTTGACGGTATTTTTTTTTTTTATTCTGTTGCTTTTCTTTTCCTAAAACCAGATTTCTGATAAACTGCTTGGGAACCTGTGATGATGTTGCCTCTGTGGGACGATTGTGGATTGAATTCACCAATATTATGTTACATATTGTATTAACGCCATTCTTTCTCTCTTCATATGATTCACAAAGTAGATAGCTCTGATAATGCGGCAAATATCAGACATTTATACTTGTTTTTTCATCAGATTGTTCATAATCTAAGTATACTTATTTTTAAAACAATCTTAGATTAAATAAACTATAATTTATGCTTTCTTGACTATTTATACATCATTTACGTATTATGTATTCTTTTACTTAATGCATAATACTTTAGGTTTTGAGTAGCATTTTTATCGAACAAACTTTTACTCTTTCCTGAGTAATTTCTTGGATGGCTACCTTTTACTTTTTCTTGAGTAAAAATATGTTGATGTAGTGCTACTCTTACTTGAGTACATTTTTTTTTTGTACTTTTCCCACCTCTGGTTGTTGGTTTGATTCCTTCACTTTGAAAAATAAACACAGGCTTAACGGCATTTTATAGTGTCTCCCATCTCTACAAAACAAGCTAAAACTTGAGAAAATTTAAACCAAATGATAGATTCCTGACACCATTTTATCGATAAATGGCAGTAAAAAATAATATTTATTCTGGTTATTATCAGTCTCATTAATAATTTAACTTGATAGACCCAAATTGAGACCATGGTTGCAACCTAAATCTTTTTTTTTTTTTTTTTTTTACTTCTCTTTGGAGGCAAACCAAATTGTCCCTTGGGGATGATAAATTTGATCTTAATCTGGGCGTGGATTTATTATGAAAAATGGACTGTTGTGGTAAGTGACGTCCAAAAATCCTCCTAGCTTCCCTACATAAAACGCTCGACACCTGGAACGTCTGTCGGTGTCCAAGAGTTATAATTTCTTCGGTTGAGTTATTTTTCATGTGCTTTTATTATCCTTTTTCTGCAGAGTCTCTGTATCTTTTATTAAACCAACCATTGTGGATGATATGAGGGCGTTCTTTTCAGGGTTTCGGGACGTTAGCCAACTGAAACTTGGGCTGTGAATGAAAGGTCATGGCAGCTCAAAGAGATCCTGCTTATCTGGGTGTGTGTTATAAAACTCTCATAACATTTACAAAACATCTTAAAAAGAGTTTTAGGATGATTTTGTGTTAATCTGGTTATAGATGCCGATTTGCTTTACTACACTGCAAAAACAGAAAAAATATTACTAAGTAATTTCTGTTTAGTTTTTAATGTAAATACCTTAATTCACCAAGAATAAGACAAAACTCACTTATAAGTAACTTTTTAACAACATATAGGAGCTTGTTTAAGTCAATAATTCCTTGACATTGTTTAAAAAAGTACTAATAATATTGGGAGATTATTTTACTTGTAACATGGAAAAATGTCTTTTTATAAGAGAAATAATCTGCCAGTGAAATTAGTCATTTTTCTTCAATGTTAAGAAATAATTGACTAAAACAAGCTCCTATATGTCTTGCTGAAAAGTTACTCTTATTTCAAGTGAACTAAGATATTTACTCTAAAAACTAAACAGAAATTACTTGAGATTCTGTGTGTTTGCAGTGTATGTATGTTTTATTTTTGTTTAATTATATAATTTTAATAGAAAGTGTATATTTAAATTACAAAACAGACAACCGGAGACACAATCGATGCTGATAATAGGTTTAATAACTGAAACATGTTTCAGTTTCTCACATTTAAAACACATGAATTCATCCTAACAGTATGAAACAGCGCACTGAAAAATGATGTTTATAACTGGATGTTTTCATTTAAAGATGCAAAAATCTGTATCTGCTGCTTCAATGCAAGGAGGCTTTCTGCTTGGGCTGAGGCAACTAAATAAATTGCACATTAAAAAAAATGAAAACATTTATTATTGAAAATATTTGAAGGAACTTGATTTATTTCGGTTTGATTTTTGCTGGTCGTTTTACTTGGCCATCATGTTTCTATGTTATATTGTAAACAACTCAAACATGAGTAATTATTTGCTGCTGAATCATAATAAAAACATCCTTTCTGGTCAAAGAGAAGTAGAAGAGATTATCCAGGAGATCCAGGTGTGTTGAACTCCACCAGTAACTCCAGTCTGCTGAGAAATAAACAAAATAAAAGTTGCTCAAAAGTGAAGAAAATGTTCAAATTTTAGGTAATTTTTTGGAGAGAAAATACATATTTTCTTCATTTCTAGTCCGTGTTATTTAAAATTAAGAAATAAATTAAATCTTCAGAATTAAGGCTCAATTGTGCCATCAGGATCCACAATAAAACACACATAAAACACATATGGATATTTTACTTGAAATCTTACACCACTCATTTCCCAGCTTACTAGCAAACCAACATTTGAATTGATGTTGGGAAATAAATTTTGCTTAATCTTCCAACATATTTATTGATTTATTTAGAAATAACCACATATTTTAAAAAAGCATTTTTATTTTAATTTAGTATTTTATTATAGTATATACAGCAAGTGAAAATCCAACATTCAGTTTCCAGAAAAGTAGATTATTACACAAGACAAAAAGAGGAAAAGGATATAAAATCTATTTTTATTTTATGTCACTAGGATATGAAATTCCCAAAGTGGAGAGCCACAGAATCAAGTCTAAAGATTTCTTTTTAAAATGTTTTATGTAATATTCACATTTTCACAAGTAATAATTTTAGTCAGAAAACTGATTGTATTAAATCTGAATCTGCCACTGGTAGTCATCCTTTAAATCTTAGAAAAATATACTTTATAAAATTTTAAAATCACTCAGATCTGGTAATTACATCCTTTAAATTAAATTTAATGTCTATTTCTCGCTAAATCTATGTACAAGTTTGGAGCTTTCAGAACTCTGCAATTAGAAGTCAAGCGCGTTTGGCGCCACCTGCTGGCGGGAAGACACGAAGCAGCAGCTTAGTTTGAGTTTATTTCCCGGGTGTCCAAACTTTCAAGTTAAAATGTCTAAAAAATGTAAAAAAAAAATATGGGAAAAGAAACAAAATACAGATTTTTTTTAGAATTTAATTACAGACTTTACTTAAATGAGTAATTTTATTTTTTTGGGGGGAGGATGGATGTAAATTATAGTAGATTCAAAATGTTAAAAAGGTTTTAAAGGTTTCAACATAAATATGTTGAACATATCTATAAATATATCTATTAAAATTGATATGTATACAAATTATTTTATACTTCTACATCATCCTTTGAATGTGTAAATATACATTGTTACTGTTCTTCTTTTGTGTTAGTTTTAAATTTATTTTCTTTGTATTTAACTTTTATTATGCTATGTTCAATAAAGTAGCTGTTTTTAAAGGTCTCAACTAGAAATAGTAAAACATTTTTGGTCAATTCTGAGGAATAAAAAACAGGAACAAGTTTGCTTTTATTGAAAAATAAGTAGCCAAGTGTAATACATTTATGAAAAGCACATCTGGGCGCATCAAACCTGCTGGATACATTTTTCCTAAAAAAAAAAAAAAAAAAAAAATTAAATAAGTACTGAATATTTTGTGCTGTAGCCAACATTTGCTATATTTTAATTAGTCTTGTAATAACTTTTTCTGGTTAAAAGAAAAATAAATAGTCAAAATACAAATAAGAAGGGGGTAAATTTCACTATCTTGAATTGAAGTTGTGGGCCGCACAAAATCAGTATGTGGTCCACAAATGGCCCCAGAGCCACGCGTTGGACACCCTGCTCTACTTTATACTTCTGCTTCACCAGAACTTTAGATGATTATTTATGTCATCATTTGTATGGATGGAAAATATTTAAATAATTGTGACTTGATCATTTATTGGATTTTAACTGAATTCAGTTTCTAGATAGCGTGAAGTTATGCTAACTGTTCTTAAACAGAACCTGAAGCTTACCATACAGTTGATCAGTCCACGCTTCTTTTTCCTCTGTAAATCACTGGAGGTAAAGAAATGGAAGGGATTATAGACATGATACAGTTATATTTTAGATTTTTCAGAAAGTGATTTAAATGTTTTAACAGGAAACACGCTCACCTGTGCCGACGTTGCTTCCCAAACAAGTGACTACAAAGACAGAGACAGAAATATTCACCCTGCTGTTCCTCATTCAAACTAAATTCTTAACTACATAAATAACTTTAGTGAAGTTTTATGCGGGCGGTTGTACCAGAGTAGAGTCTGTAGGGGCAGAACGGGACTTTGCTGCTCTTTGCTGTGAGCGGCGCTACGACTAGCCGATAAACGTCTCCACACTGGATGTTTTCCACGATGCAGCTGTTCTCCCCGGCTGAGGCGGTGCAGGTGTAGTTGCTGCTGGTGCCCAGCATCTCCACTGTGGTGCTGTGGCTGCTAGCTGTGCTGCGCCAGTAAACCCGCAGAGAGTTACTGGCCAACATGTAGAGCTTAATGCCTGATGGGCAGCAGGGGCCTGAAAGAGACAAATATGATTTATTTTGTTAAATATTCTGCTTCCTTGAACAGGACAGGTTCATGCTCTGAACAAAACATGGTCATTACATTTTTACACAAAATAATATCGCTTAGTTCTGCATATTTTGTGCTCCTTCCAGAATAAGCTCTGCCTGGTTGCTAGGTAACAGGGCCGGGCTTGGCTGGGGTTGCTAGGTAACGGTACAGCGCAATAGCTACATTTGTCTCATTCACATTTACTTGAGTAACTTATTAAAAAAGTTTTTAAAAATTGTATCTATATTATGAGTATTTTTATTATACTGTACTTTTTACTTTTACTTTAGTAATTTTATTATGAAGTATTTCTACTCTTACTTGACTAAAATTTCTGGAATTTCTACCCACTGAATGAAAAACAAACATGTTTTAACCAAAAATTCACCAGACACACAGATGCAGTTTATATTAAAGTTTTATAAGTTTTTTATTTAAAGAAACTGATTTGGAAAAATTTTATTTTATTTGATTTTGTTATTTTATGTTACTTATATGAATTATTGTGACTTTCATCCTTAAAATACCAAATATTCCATTTAAATTTATATTTTGGTTCGTCTGATGATGTAACTTTTAAATATTAAATGATTGATAATTTGATCAGTTGCTCAGTACTTGTGTAGACGTTTTACTAAATACTTTTTTATTCTTACTTGAATGATTTCTTGAATGGCTACTTTTTACTTTTACTTGAGTAAAAATACGTCAAAGTAGTTCTACTCTTCTTTGAGTACAATTTTTGGGTACTTTACCAACTCAAATCATTGTACAATTATTCAGAACAGCTTTGATCGGTCTCTGGTCATTACTGAGTTAATCGAGTCTAAATCAGAAATACTTTTAAGTTTCCCAAATGAAGTGAAGAAATCAAGAATGTCAAACTGTGGTTTAAATATTCTCTGCTTTCAGTGTAGAATAAAGTATTTTAGATTCTGATTTGAGTCTAAAAGTAAAAATGTTGGAGTAACAATCTTTCCAAAACCAGAGAAAATATCTGTTCAAAAACCAAATGAAAGAAATTACCGTAACCAAATAATTATGAGCAAAGGTCGAATCAGAATCTTATCTCAGGTTTCATGCCTGTTTTTACATTTAAACAGATTTTTAAAAATAATGATTAATGTTTCCTACATTTAGTTTGATTAAAACCAAGAGTCGGACATTAACTAATTCAAAAATAGTTCAATATATTATAAAATAACACTTTAAGTTTTTTTGTGTAAATAATGTAGCAAAGTTACAATTACAGCATTTTTTAGTGGTAAATAATAAATTCCTGTTTGGATCTGAAGACTTTCTGTGTTGCCAGCCAATCTGTCGTCATAGAAACGGCCACCTACTGGAGGAGAAGCCCTGATAGGTGCAGTTGGTCGCCCGTCCTGTGGTGCTGAACGTCTCCACGGTAACGGTGTAGTTCGTTCCGCAGGTGATGCATCCCATGAGGCAATGGGAGTCCTGGGTGTGGCAGCGGGCGTGGCCGCGCTGCGACGTCAAGGACGTGATGAAGGACTGCGCCGCCTTGGCGTGAGACCACGACACGTTGGACATGGCCTGAGTCACCTGATCCACGGTCAGGTTCACCGGGCAGCAGGGGTCTGCAGGAGAAGCAACAAATATTTTAAATTATTTAGAAAAAAAACATGTTCTCACAGTTTTTCTAATTTTTTGCTGAGTTAATTGCAAAATATTTCCACATGGAAAATGACCAAAAAGTACAAGAAACATATTTTTCTTATTAGTTTGGAAAATATGTGAGATTTTTCAAAAGTTGCATTTTCTTTCTTTATTTCAAAACTTAAAATTATTATTATTGTATTGATGATTTTGATGATGCTACTTGACAAAATGTAATGTTTGTTACAGGTTTCTCAATTGATGACAGTATGATGTTTTTATGGTTTTTTTATTTTTGTGTTCTTACGATGTAAACATTTTGCTAAACACTGCAAAATAATATCAAGTATTTTTGTCTAGTTTTTAGTGCAAATATCTTAATAAACTTGAAATAAGACAAAATTAACTTACAAGTAACTTTTCAGCAATATACAAAAGCTTATATTAATTAAATAATTCCTTAATATTGTTATAATCGCCAGATTTACTGACACTAAAACATTTGAAAGTGGTTTAACTTGAAAATGAAAGTCGCAAATGTAATGGTTCCACTGGCAGATTATTTCACTTATATTATGGAAAAAGTGTTTTGTTACAAGTGAAGTTATCTGCAGGTGGAAATAGAACTTTTTCATAAATATTAAGAAATTATTTACCTAAAACAAACTCCTATTTCTTGCTTTAAAAATATTTGTAATTTAATTTTGTCTTAGTTCACTATAACTAATAAAAAAACTAACTAAAACTAAACAATATTTAACTAAAACTAGCAAACATACTCTATAAACTAAATAAACCAAACTCAATTAGCCAAACAGAAAGTCACAATGAAATAAAACTAAAATATAATGAAAACCCCAAAACTATTAATGCCTTGCTCGTTAGATGTTTCAAATATTCAGAAATTATGGACATTTTTTAATTTTCCTTCTAGTGACAATAATTTCTTGGTAATTTTATGCATAAAGATATTTAGTATTCAATTTTATAAAAATACAACTTTCAAAACAGAACCTGGTGAGCATCTTTTGAAACGATAGATTCACACAAAATAGTTAAATGACCAACAAAAGCGGCTTTTCCAGGCCTTTTTCTCTTCTTCTCACCTGTTTCCAGGAAGGTGGAGAAGCTGGGTAAGCTCCGCCTGGCGCCACCGGTTGCCATGACGCTGAACTTGAAGCTCGAGCCGCAGGGAAGTTCGGTGATGTCGCACCCATTACCGCTGGTGGTGCAGGTTCGTCCGACATTTTGCCCGTATTCACCGTGACTCTCTGCGCTCACGGTGTAATTCGCAGCCCTGTTGTTTGGCTTCCAGCTGACACTGACAACCGAGGAGTTCTTTGGATCCAGAACCAGGTCTGTAGGCATGCAGGGAGCTGGAGGGGAAGAAAGAAAACAGAAAAACACACAAACAAAAAGAAACAAAAAATCTTATTTCTGATTTCTCTTTTGCTTTTGTGCCAGATTACAGTGATAAAAAAACACCCTAACTTTTAAAAATATTAATCAGTAGCTGTTTCTGCATTCTGTAAGTTCTTAAAATTAAATAGTACTGAACATTTTTCATATTGATCATTACAGACAGGATTTAAAACAGTTTTTGTGATTATCTGCAATCAAAATAACAGATTTGCTGGTGGTAATTTATTAAGATTTGCAAGGAATTTTGCAACATTTGCTCTTATGTATGAAGATAAATGTGACATTTTGTTGCTCACCACATATCAAGTAAGACCGAGGCACAAAAATTAAGAAACACTGACATCTACAGGTGGGAGTTAGCATGACTAACCCAAAGTTTTTGATTACATTACAGAAAAATTTGCAATGAATATTGCAATTTGCAATATTGAGCTTCGTAAATATTTAGCATTGAGCTAAGTATTTAGCTGCAAAATAAATATTTAGTTAGCAAGTCAAATATTTAGCTCAAAACTAAATATTTTGTTAAATATTTAATTTAAGCAGGCTAAAATAAATATTCAGTGCCAAGTTTAATATTTAGTTAGCAAAACATTCATCTTAATCAGGCTCATGTAAATACTAAACCCAATAAATATTTAAGTTAAGGGGCTAAATATTTAGCTTCAAACTAAATATTCAGCTAGCTAACTAACTGAAAAACTGGAGGGACTGATGGAATAAATACAACAAGGATTTTTCAGAAAATAAAATAAATAGTCAGATAAGCATTTGGCTCTAAACTGAAAGCGAAAGTAAGATGAGCAAAACTTTATTATGAAAAGCAACAGGTAAGACCTTACCTGTGTCTTTGGTGTGGGATTTGCAGGCATGGTTGCCTCACCGCCATCACCTTTTTGACAAGAGGCCTCATAACCCGTCTGTCGTGAAGGTACCGTGTTCCACGCCGCAGTCAGGTGATTCCAGCGTGTCGGCGCTCCACCAGAGTCAGAGACTCTGAGGACAGCAGGGACTTTCTGCAAACACACAGGTTTACGGTTCTATACATGAATTTATGATGTCAAAAACTAACAGCAATATTAGCCAATCATAACAGAAAAAATGTGGGTTCATCTATCAAAGTTATATTTTTAACATTTTATTAATTAATTTGAAAGTTAACTATTTCAAATTAAATATATTTTTAGCAAGCTACATTTTTAATTTAGAAACCAAATATTAAGTTGGCTAACTAAATGTAATTGGAAAGCAAAATATTAGCTCGAAACTAAACATTTAATATATAAACTAAACATTTAGTTTATAAACAAAATATTTAGTTCAGAACCAAATATTTACATAACAAGCCAAATATTTAGCTTCAAATTAAATATTTAGTTTGAAAACTAAATGGCTAACTACATTTAATTAGCAAGCCAAGTATTTAGCTTAAAATTAAACATGTAAGTTATCCCTAAGCTAAATATTTAGCTTCAAACTAAATATTTTGCTTGCTTATTAAATATTAAGCTCCAAACAAAATAGTTAGCTTCATACTACTTTTGTTACAAACTAAATATTTAACTTGTTAACTAAATTTTGTTTGCCATTTAAATATTTTGAATATTTAGTTTGAAACTGTGACATTTAAAGATGGATGAATAACATCTTGAAAACATGACCTTTAAAAATCAACCTGTGTTTATGACAGCCTAAACAAGCTAAATGCTAATTGCTAGCCTAATTTCTGTTGTTGTTTGATTGTATAACTATTGGCGCTGCTACTCACCGGTAGTGTAGTTGAGAATCGTCCCCTCAGGACTGCTGCCAGCCAGGTTGTACGCCAACACAGACATCAGGTAGGTGTAGCCACACTGGCACTGATATGTGCAGTTGTTGCGGGTGGAGTTGCAGGTTGCCTCACCGCCATCACCTTTTTTGACAAAGGCCTCATAGCCGTCTGCGTAAGGTACCGTGTTCCACGTCAGCGTGCAGTTTCCTTCTGACGACTCCACCAGAGTCAGAGACTCTGGAGGACACGGGACTGTTTGCAAAAAATATTAGGTTTTTTTCAGTTTGTTTCTCAAAATAAAATTAAAAATTGATGGTTTTGTTTAAAACAGGCACAAAAATTGAGCACGTATTCCTTACAATCAGAATTAATCTCAAATTTGGACGTAAAATTCCAAGCTGCAAACAATTATGAATGTCAAATAAAACTGAAATTATAAAAAATATTACTGATTTGTATTAAATATGATTGTAATTTTGACATTTTTATCTTTTTTTTAAATTATGGGCTTTTATGAAAAAAAATGTAAGCAGGAAGTGTAAAATGTGAATTTTTTTGTTACTCTTCACCTCAATCACAGATTATAATTTGAGAAGTAAAAAATGCTGCCACCTGCTGGTGAGAGTTAGCATTAAATACAATTTTACCATTTTGGGAGAAAATTTGCAATAAACACAATTATGCATTAGGATAAAAACATGTGGGGATTTGTTGATTTTCCATGAATTTTCCAGAATCAGACAAATTGAAGGAACTAATTGATGTAATTTACCAGAACACAGATAATAACTGCTTTAATTTGATTTATGAAATAGTATTTCAGCACCGACTCCGCAGTCTACTTATGCTAGCTACTTCTGCAACTAAGTGAAAAATGTCACGTTTGTTTTTTATTTATGTTTTTGTATGTATCTGTTTTATCTTTTTATTATGGACCTTCTATGTGTCCGGAGTAACGATAATGATGATTAATGCTAGCTTTTAGCTAGGATTTACATTTGCTAGCTCACATTTCCCTTTATTGACCTATCTGTAACCATCTTCAGTTTTCATGTTTCTACTCACAGGTGATGAAAACCACTGGGCTGGATGGATGGCTGGGTCCGGCTTTGTTTGAGGCCGTGACGTAGACGGTGTGAACCTGTCCACAGCCCACCGGCGACAGGGTGCAGGAACTGGAGGTGCTGTTACAGTTCAGGTTCTGGTCACTTGTCACGTGATAGTCAACGGTATCATAAACGTTTTGGCTGAGTTTCCAGGACACGGCGAGTCCTGCCAGGCTGTTACTCCTCACCACCGACACATTGACAGAAGATGGGGTTGGAGGTCCTGGTAAAAAGTTATAAAAATAAAAACAAAAACCAACTATAACTTTGGGATCCACTTGTTGGAAGATACTGATTCTTTGGATGTGCTTTTAAAAATTATAAGCAGTTTAAAGCTATTTTCATACCTGTTTTTTTTCTACTTATGAACAAAATGTACATTAGAAAACATATTTAAAATTTACTTTTTTTGTGCATTAGAATTTTTTTAATTTGAAATATGAACCCATAAGAAAAGAAGAAATGCTCTTAACATTTCATAATCTAATATATAATGGGTAATTTATCGTTACTGTGACAAGTATGTTGTTTGAAGTAAATAGGACATTTTTACATTCTAACAGACATAAATATGTGAATTAATTGATAAATTAAAGCACCCAATGCTATTTAAAACAGATTTAATGTAATAGGCGACATAAAGAATAAAAACAGGGTGTAGAATCTGTTTCCTTACGTGTGGTTTGGTTGACGTACAAACTTTCTTCTCCATCTCGGCCTTCCGGATCCCAGGCTAAACTCTTGATGACATACAGGGATCCGGCATCCAGGCCAGTAACGGTCAGATTGGTGTTGGTCGTGTTGTACTTCTCCAGAGTGTTTGAGGCGAACTTGTACATAAACACGGTGTAAAGCACCGCGTCAGAAACGGGAGCCCATGTCACAATAATGCTGTCGTTACTGGGAGAGGAGGTGGAGAGCTGAGGAGGTGGCAACACTGAGGAGAAGAAGAAAAAACGTCTAGTGAAATTAATGCCTTTAAAAAGACAACATTAGCTGCGTTTCCATTACACAAGAGTTAGCAAAACTTTGTTAATATTGTTAATATTTGTTAATATCTAATGTGAAAAGAAGCAATTTTGCAATTGTGGTGTTCCCGTTAAATAAAAAACGCAATTTAAATCACACATGAATAAGTTTGTTCAGCAATAAGTCGTTAAAAAAACATGCTGCGCTAAAATCCTCCTCTACCATCTACTTCCTGTTGTCGTCTTCTTCGTGGGTTGTGGCCGTGGCAACATCCAGTTGTTGATCACGTGATACGTGTGACGCGAGAAAGGTGCTTTACGAAATAAAACAATTTCGATACGGTCTAAAAGCCGCTTAATGCTAGCGCCACTACTACTTCTAAATTGCTATGTTTCCATGAAGCAAATATATTTTCAAAATGCGCAATTATATTTTAAATGGAAACACAGCTAGTGTGAAATCTGTGAAGAGTTGGCAGCGCTTTATTTTGCTGTCATTAACCACATAATTGCGTTTCATTAACCACATAATTGCGCAATTACGAAAATAAATTAGCTTTATGGAAATCTAAATTTTCGCTAAGATCTTTGTACTAGGATGAGGTTATTTTTTGACTACTTCAAAATATGTGTATTTTGCAAAACGGCAAGTCACGTGATAAACAACCGGATTTTACTACTGGCAGAAAAGAGAAAGAAGACGACAGGAAGTGGTATAAAGATGATGACATGGTTTTTAATGACCATAGCATGAACAAAATTATTGATATGTGATTGTTATTTAATGGCAACACCACAACTGTCAAATTGGTGTTTTTTTGGTGTGTTTTTTTTTTTTGACACTAGCTGAATATCAAGATTTGTAATGTAAAAGCAACTACTGATACGCCTTTTCTATCTCGCAATTCTTCAAATCGTCTCAATTAAGTAGAAAGAAGATTGAAATTTGGACATTTTGACAATATCCTGACATAAATAAAAAATAATCTGTGAAATGTATTGTTATTGAAGTTGTTTTGCTTTTGTTGAGTATCAGATGTTTTCCTTTGGGGTATAAACACAGCTAAGTTGCTAAAGCTGTGTAATGGGAAGCAAAAATTTGGATCATTTCTTTGTGTTTTCACAAATGAGGTCAGATATAGAGTTGCCGATGATATCTGAGAAATGCCTAAGGGTTGCTGACACATTTCCTGGGTAAAACAGTACATGAATCATGCACAAAATGGAAGCTCAAGTTTCGTCTGCAGGGCAAATTGGACCAATTGGAAACTGCTCCGGATTTTCCTGGTACATCTCAAACTCTTTTACTAACCTTAGGCTAAAATTGTTCTTTTTCATTTGTAATTTGTTTCTAAAGATAACCATATTAAAACTGTAGTAAAGAAAGTCCTACGTGTTTTTGCCTCTACATGAGACGATGGCTGGCTCCGGCCGGCATCGTTCACAGCCATGATGCTGAGCTGGTACTCGGTGTAGGGGTTGAGATTCTTGATCTCAGCCGGGGAGGAGGATGCCGAATCCTCTCTGAAGAAGCCATTTGTGTTCTCAACTCGTATGACGTAAGAGGTCGCCCCTGTCTTTGGGTTAAAGTCCACCATCAAGGTACTGCTGTCCTTTGGTTTCACGGTCCTGATAGGATCCATCATATCAGGTGCTGAAACAGAGACGCAGAGCGTGAGCTGACTGGGTTTTTTTATTACTAAATTAACGTAAAAATACAAAAAAGTTTGACATTTGTAGACTACTAACTGGAGTAGATTATGTCACAATTCCTCCATCAAACGTCCATATAAAAGGTGACCTATTAAGCTTCCTTGAATAGGTTAGGACAGGTTTATAAGCTAAACAAAAAAATGTTCATTACATCTTTTAAAAAATTTTTTTTTTTATAAAAATCATTCTGATATGAGATTTGCCCATGTTGAGCACTTAACAAAGTGAGCTCTGCCTGGGTTGCTAGGTAACGGCAAAAAGCCAGTGGGATGTGAACTTAACTAGATATATTTTAAACGGCTCATTTTCCGTTCAAACACTGGAAAACATTAACTTGTCATCAAAACTCAGCTGGGTGTTTTTTTAAGCACTTGGGTTGTTTTTAGAATTAGTAGAAACCCAAATGGAAGTAAAAAAACATGCAAATGTGAATTTGCAATAACAGATAACAGCTCATCGATGATAAGTCAGTTGAAATATTTTCTTACAGACAGAAATGCCCCAAAACTATCTTTTTAATGGAAAACATTGGCTATTAAAATTAAGAATACTTAGGACCTGCTATAAAATCAGCTCTTTTTAGATAATGAGAAATTAGTTATCTCACATCCTTAGACTTTTTACCAAATACTTTTTTACTCTTACTTGAGTAAAAAATATGTTACGGTAGTGCTAGTCTGACTTCAGTTACATTTTTGGGTATGAAGATAATGGACTTTGTAAGTTTCAGATATATTCCCTGAGTCACATTCACTCTTTTTAAACATTTATGTTTGTACACTTTGCTGAAAATTGATTAAATTATGCTCACCTGTTGATGTTTTGGTTGATCCAGAGCTCAGTACAGCCTGGTTTGCACTCAATGCTTCTACAGTAAAGGTGTAGGTTACATCTTGGGACAGGGAACTGATGGAGCCCATCACCGTATTTGGACCAAACATGACGAAAGCGATGGGATTGTTTGGTGAGCTTGACAGAGCAGTAGATACTTTGTATGAAGTGGCTCCGGAATAACTGCTCCATCTGAGAATCACAGTCTTGGATGTGGTGGAAAACACAGACACCTGGATGACTGATGAGAAAAATAACACACATTATTTTGCATTTGAATGATCTGATAAAAAATTCATTATTATCCTGATAGGACAACAAACAGTACCTGATTGTGCTGCTGCCTGCAAATTTATAGGAGGAAAAAGATATGTCATTAATATTTTTTGCCTGAGTTAAAGAGAAGGTTACCACTTAATACTAAGGCTCCCCCTATAGATGGATAATAATTAGTTTATAGATATGTTATTAATTCATCTATAAACACCAGCATTGGGTTCAGGCTACCCAAAGATTCAAGTAAGAAAAAACTCAAGAAAGTAGCTCTACCTCAAATATTTTTTGTAATTTGGTATTTTACAGACAAAAATAATAATAACTCATCTAAGTAACAAAAAAATAACAAAATCAGGGAAAATAAAATATTTCCAACTCAATAATAAACTTGTGAAACTTTAACAAAAACTGCAGGTGTGTCTGTATCTGGTAAATCTTTGGTAAAACATTAGTTTTTCATGTAGTTGGTAAAGAATACAGAAATTTTACACAAGTAAAAGTAGCCATACTTCATAATAAAATTATTCAATCAAAAAGTATAGTGTAGTAAAAGTACTCATTAAAGTAATTTTTTTCCAAAAAGTTACTCTAGTAAATGTAATTGAGTAAATCTAACTAGCTCATACACAACTCTGCTAAACAATTAATAAATAATAACTGTTTATTATGCATTAATTAAAGGTGAGAAAGTTATAAAATTAAATTCACAAATGCTTATTGTGTTTTTAAGATCTAGTGTAACAACTCTGGATAGAATAAATAGATGAATAGACTTGGTTCACTATTTGACAAGACACCATTAGATTTTGTCTCCTTCCAACCCTTAATTAATGTATAATAAACAATTATTAATGATTTAGAAAGAGTTTAGAGATACATAAATAGCACATTTATTAGCCATCCATAAGTAAAGCCTTATTGTAAAGTGGTAACAAGAGAAGTCTGTAGCTAATTAGTAAAGTTGCTTCATATTACCTGTGAATGTATGTTGAGAAAGGCCAAAAACACCAGCCACTTCATAGCGCCCATTCTTGATTTGATTCTTGAAGCTCTTCCTTTCCACCTTATGCCTCTTTTTGATTCATCCACACTCCTCTCTGATATCTTCAACTGTTCTTTAAAGTATAAAGTGTTTGTTCGTATTAAGACATCTTGATTCAGCTCCTCCCTCTTTGAGGCAAAGGGGAGGAGTACAGTAACAAAGTACTGTGGCCTGCAACTACCAGGCGGAGCTCTGCTGTGGTTGCTAGGTGATGGTCTGGGCTGGGGTTGCTAAGTAACCGCGGGTGCCCATGCAGTTCCGCTGGGTTTAAAGGACAGCCATTAGTGTGACTTTTATGTACACTGCAGAAAGAAAGTAACTTTTCAGCGAAATGTAGGAGCTTTTTCCACATTATAAGTGAAATGTATTCACTTACATTGTGTAAAGGAGATAGACTTCATTGTAGCTTAAAGGTCTAGATCCATTGTATTTGCATAAGAAAATGGATTCAGTTATTTTTTATGTTTTGTTTACAAAAAGTCAGAATTTTACTTAAAAGTAACCTCAATAAGTAAATAAATAAAATAATAGTGAATAATTAGAACAATCAGTATATAACACATATTGTGTATTGTTGGTAATTGTTGTAATATTCAATAATATAATAATGTTTTATGCATTCACTATGAAACAAAGTAAAAAAAATATGTCAAGACATGGTGAAACAGTTATTTGCTTTGTTACTTGCAAATTGCTTTCCAAATAATTTAGGCATGCTTTTTGTGGAAAACATTTATTTTCTATAATTGCTTACAATTATTTCCTTATGCTTACAATTATGCATAAGAAACTATTGGAATATATTGAGCTTATTATTATATTATGTAAATAAATATACGAATGTATAATATAAATAATTATTGTTATTAATATTCTTTCATTTTTATTTCTTAAATACTTTCATTTTAGAATCTTTAATTTATTCTTTAAAATTTGATACTTTAGAAAATACCTTTATTAGTAGTTTTCTTATCAGTATCTTCACAAAATATTTATTTTCTCATTACGTAAGTAGATGTTTAATTATTTATTTACTTTCTTGTTTACCTATCTATCAGAAGCATAAAACATATCAAAGCGCGTCTGTAATTTTGTTTCCCCTTCAGGTTCAATTAAAAAAACTACAGCGTCACCCGTCGCGCCCTTTGTGACGCAATTAACGTGCGTCAAACCGACCGGAAAAAGAGGCGCAACAGTGGAAAAAAAAAAAAAAGAGAGCAAAACAAGATGGCAGCAGTCTCGGATCACGGGCTTAAGCGAATAGTTTGGAAAAGTAAGTTTCCCTACTGTTTTTACGCATTTATACTTTACGTAAACTTGACTCGATAATTGTGCTGATTAATTTTCCGATTTTTGTCTAAAAGTAGCGGCCGTAAAGTCCTTTTGTATGTCGGTTGAAGCCCCACCTTATTCCCCAAGAAAAAAACACGACTGACAGAAACAAACTTGCTGTCACCTCCACAAGTTTGCTCCGATTAAAGATTAGCACGTTGTGATAACAAAGCAAGATGGCTGAGATTAGCGAGTTTCTTTATTAATAAAACTTTTGTAGCCATTTGGAAAAGCAATGTTTGTTGGATTATATGCCTGACAGCGTTGAAATAATCATTTTCTTTTCTCCTCCTAACTTCCCGTTGAATGAATATCCAATCAATATTGGTTAATAATGGAGCTTGATGAAGGAGAACGAGCAGGGTTTGTTGTTGTATTGAATCAATCGATCAAATTGTATTTGTTTAGCACATTTCAGCAACAAGGCATTTTAAAGTGCTTTACATAAAATAACAAAGTCTGGTGATCTGTTTACATAGTAGCATTGATCTTCCGGGGAATCTGTAGGGCTTTACACAGATTAATGGACAGACATTAAAAGAACAAAAAAACTTTACTTTGAAAAGCATAATCTAACGTTGAAATATATTCTAAAGTTTTATGCTTCAATCTCTCTTTAGTGACAGTGAAAGTTTTTGATTGAGCAAAGTGAAAGGCAAATTAAGTAATTCAGAATCACACAAAGGTAAGCGAAGTATATAAAAATAGAATAGGACACCATATATAAAAGGCCAAATTAACCGTAACAAAAATAAACTGAAGTTATTAGAAATATTAATTAATAATACTCAGATTAAAAAGAAATAATCAACTGTGTAGGATGAGGTTTTTAAAATAAAAAAAATACATATTTTAGATTAGATAAAGACCAAAGTATTTGTTTAGATCATAATTGTTGATTATACATAATATTATCTAAATATTGCCATAACATTTACCAACTGGAATTTTGCACTCAGCATGTTGGCTTTTGGTTTTGTGTGATAACTGATATTCTGTGTTTCTGCAGGAATAAAAGACACAATAATTGCAGACTGCAAAAAATCTGAAGTATGGAAGGTAGGAACAGAAACTTTCCATATATTATGACTCAAAACAAACTTTTAGACTTGACTGTGCAACAGTAATTTCGGCCAGAATTGGTATTTACTGTTTGTTTTGAATTTCTGTTCACAGATTCTGATTTTAGACCCATTCACCACCAAGCTTCTCTCGTCCTGCTGCAAAATGTCAGACCTGATGGAGGAGAGGATAACAAGTAGGTTATGATATTTACTTTCAGACTTTGTTGTAAAAGAGATAATTCATAAAGATTGTGAAGTAAGAGTTGATTAGGCCTGAAGGTAAGGTCATTTTATTAACATAGCACATTTTCAGCAACAAGGCAGTTCAAAAATTTGCTTGCATATAAGACAGTAAAAGTGATTTTGTTGATTAGGCTGAAGCGACAGTGTAGTAGAAGTAAGAAATACTGCAACCTGCAGGTGGGAGGTAGCATCACGTAAACCCAGGGTTTTTGATATTTTCGCAGAAAATTTGGAGTAAACTTGCATAACAAAAATAATCTGGTGATTTTCATTTCAGAATTGCAACAAACTGGAGGAACTGATTGATATAATTTGCCAGTATGCAGATAAAAACGACTTTCATTTGATTGATGAAATAATATTTTATCATGTAACTGTTATCTTGAATGTTTCTGCTCCCCTGGAGTCTAGAGGGCCACATAGGAAGCTATGGCGGTGCAGATTTGGCCCCTGCACCTTGAGTTTAAAACACATGTTGTTGTTTGATGCCTTTTTCTGACGTTAATGTCTTCTCTGTTTAGTTGTGGAGGATCTGTTCAGAAGCAGGGAGCCTGTCACTGAAATGAAGGCCATCTACTTCATGACACCAATCTCCAAGGTTTACCGTAATAACCCTAATATAACAGCATAAACTCATTATTAAAGAATTTTGACTGAAAATTTCTTGTTTTCAGTGTGTGGAAGCCTTTATAGCTGACTTCAAGTCCAAACCCAAATACAAATCAGCTTATGTTTATTTTACAGACTGTAAGTAACCTACAGGTTATATAAAAAGATGTTTCTGGATGTCAGGGTTGAAGTTGACAGTTTTTTCTGGTTTCCACAGACTGTCCAGATGACCTCTTCAACAAGATGAAGGGTTCCTGTGCAAAGCACATACGGGTCTGCAAGGAAATAAACATTTCCTTCTTACCACAAGAAGCACAGGTAAATGGTTTCAGCTTACTTTTGTAGTAATTTTTAATAATTGGTTCCTCTTTTTATTCTTAGGGATTTATTTTTCTTGAAAACATAGCAGGTTGTAATGTGCTTAGATAACACAGAGAAAGACGCATTTTTATCCTCTGAGGGAAATTAAGGGTGTTGGTTGCTTAAAGTTCTGATGTAACAATCTTGTGTGCTTCCTGCTTTTTAATAATGAAAGAAATGTCTCTGCATTTAGGTTTCCTGTCTGCTTTCTATTACAATTTCTGTGTTTTAATCTGGTTTTAGAAATTAAAATGAATCAGAATCTTGTCAGAGTTTCAGCTGGTGCAAAACCCAAACTTTGACTTCTTTACGTCACTGGAGAAGAAGCTGGCTGTTCAGACAGCTGTATTGATAGGAAATTGAGTGGAAGAAAAAAGTGTGATTTAAAAGTAAAAGTCTTTTCAAACAAAACCTATTCAACATTCAAGGATTATGGACTACAACTGTTGCATCTAGGGATGCATATTATGGATTAATGAGTTAATCTAAAATCAATTTGTCTTATCAGTCGAATAAATGATAAGCAGCCATTTTCTTGAAAACATGAGTTTTCTACTGTGTCAAGAGCATCTCTCCATAACACAAAGGGCTACCTTTTTCATAACATTCAGAATATATAAAAAGCACATAACTATTTATTTTTTATTAGGTGTATTAAATACTGACTCAATAAGTAGAAAATGGTGATTTTCTCACATCATTAAACTAAGACAAATAAGAAAAAGGTTGTGATTAGATGTAATTAGATCTGTCATGATAGAGTTTTACTGAACATTAAATTTTATATCAATGAATAATAGTATTGTCATTTTCAGACAATTCTCAATTAATATAATAATAATAATAATAATAATAATAATAATACTGGCATGTTTATGCAAGTATGACCTCACAAATATAAAAAAAACCCTTCAGTTTCCAAACACTGGAAAACATTTTAAATTCCCCAAATAAACTAAACAACAATTATTAAAAAATAATTATGAAGTGTCTTTAACCAAATATTAATAATTCAGCTTCGACAGGGAAAACAGGCAAAAAGGGCAGGTAGTGCAAACTAACTTCTTCAAAACGGCAGCTTTTCAATGATAGCATCTCTTTAATGACTGTTGTCTAAATTAAAATTATTTGGCTCAACTTAATTGATCATACGATTAATTGATTTATTGCTTATTGTGGTAAGCTTACCTTAGCATAATTATCAAAATTATTGGACATAAATACTGAATCTGTGTAATAAATCTAAAATAATGAGCTTCCCTTTTTAACATTTGAATATCTGAAAAAATAACCATCTTTTCAGTGATTTTCCACCTGATCCCAATTTGCTCCTGCGTGGCTTTCAGGTGTTCACATGTGACGATCCGGGGGCTTTCCGGAGAATCTACAGTCCTCACAGTCAGGACAAAAGCAAGACATTGGAGACTCTGGCAGACCAGCTCGTCACCCTGTGTGCCACGCTGAACGAGTATCCGGGGATCAGATACAAGAAGTAAGCAGAGAAGAATCGGTTTCTCTGCTTAGGTTACAGCACATCTCAGCCCCTAAGCACAGCTTCGTCTTTTGTTGGATTTCTTTTAAACGTGTTTCCAAACTTGCCAGAAAGTTTCAGGCGAAGGTTCTAATAGATATCACTTGTTTTGTTATGAGCGCTTCCCGTTAAAGGAATGTTTTCTGAGTTGCTACAGTCTATTGAACAGTTTTAATCATTTCCAGGTCAGTAAGAAACATGGAAAGTATTTCAGTACTTTATCTTGTGGTCATTTATGTTGAATTTTTCTAAATCATAAATAAGTTCCATCCATTTAGTTTTTCTTTGGTCAATTATAATATACTTCACTTAGTTTAGAACCAAAATCTGTAATATTTTTTTTTTATTTGGTACTGTTTAGATCACTTTGATAACTTTTATACCTTCCTATTAATTTAATTGATTATGGACACACCAGGGGTTGGATGACTTTAGTTTGGTAAATGTTTGGTGTGATGACGGTTTTGACCACCTTTTGAACATCAGATTAAGTTAACTTTTGTTTTCATCTAAGTTATAAGAGAATTTTAGTTATTATTTTGTCTATACTTTTGCAAGAAATAAAGCATATATGTTTTCTCAAACTATAAAGTCGGAACCAGAAACCGAACCACATGTTGCCGCTCCAGATTGTTCTTGAAAAATGTTGGTTTTAAAACTTAAAAGGCTGCAACACTTTATGTATTCCACATTTTATAAGGATAAGAGAAGGATTTTAAAACAACAAATAAAATTCCTAAAAATATGTTAATTTGAACTGTCCTGCTGGAGTTGCTGTTTCCTAGCAACGCCAGCTAAGCCCAGCCCCGTTACCTAGCAACCTAAGCAGAACTCCGGTCAGTTGGTTTTATATGCTATAAAATGGCTGCTGGACTGTTGGCTGTTTTGTTGTTATTTCAAATGCCTTTTTTATATAGTTAACAAGTCAGTGCTATTCTTGAAACAAATTAGCATTTTTAGTAGTTTACTATCTTTTGTGACAATCTTAGATATTGTCAAGGGTTTTGTACAAAAACGTACTAAAAAATACAAAAAATACCTTCAGACATCTAAGTGAGTAGGTTTTCTGGAGCTTAAAGAATCAAGCTGGTTTGAGCAAAATTAGCTTAATTCTTTGATATAGACTTATTTCTGTTTACTAAAACTGCAGTTGTGGCTTTGTCTATTACAACTATTTTAGTTATTGATCAATCTATTCAAGTTCAAAAATACTTTGCAATTAAGTATTTTTATAGAATATTAGAAATACATTAAAAGATCCAATTAAACAAATTAAGTTCCTTTTTTAAATAAGAAAATAAAGATTTTACTGTCTGAAATGCAATACCAAACGATTCCTTTAACAAACGCCACAGAAATTCAATAAAAAAAAAAAAAATCTGACACTGGCTTTGAGGTTTATGTGATAGGAATTGAGAAGTGCTTTTGGATTTCTTTTTACTTTTTGAAAATGAGCTCAAAATGTTTCAGCAAAGTCTTAAGTAGCTGACTGACTAATAACTTTTTATCTTGTTTACGTCTCATACGCGACTCCTGCATGTAACAGTATGTCTTGTATCTAGAGACAACAACATGATGAACGCCAAAACGCTAGCAGAGCTGGTGGACAACAAGCTGACCAGACACTACGAGTTGGACGACAGTGGGAAGAAAAAGGTGAGACGTCTGCCGAACAAAGAATAACAGAAACTAAGCCAGGCCTTAGCCTTGGGAGTAAATCTGAGTCTTGTTTTTCACGCCCATCTGTGTGGATTGTAACATTTATTCTTTTGCCTGAAGCTGTATTTTTCCCAGAAATCTGCGGGTAAAACGTGCATCATTGCCAAACATTAAACTGTTTTTACAAGTAAATCAGGTGCTTTAAAGGCGAACTGTTATGCAAAAATTCACATTTTGCATGTTTTTGTACTTGCATTTGGGTCTCAACTGCTTCTAAAAAACAGCCTAAATGCTTAAAAACAAACAAACAAACAAAAAAGACGCCCAGCTGTTTTTTGACAAAAGTTTCAAAAACCTCCAGGTTATTATGTCACATTTTATGGGCAATGCGGTGTTACCTAGCAACCCCAGCTGAGCCCAGCCCCGTTACCTAGCAACCCAAGTGGAACTCAAGCACGTTATGTATGCGCTGGAAAATGGCTGCTGGAACCACTTGCTGCATTCTTGTTGGTTGTGGAGGAGGCTCCACTAAAGCTTTTCAAAGATCTATGGTGGTGTAATTGCATATATTTTTGCAGCCATTTTCACATATGAGTGTAAGCATTGAGGCAGAACTGAGCAGATTGAAATCTGACTAAGAAGGATTTTGTATATAAAATAACGTTTTAAATAGAGATATCCTAACCTGCTCAATGACGCATAACAGGTGATCTTTAATGGTTGACTTTCCCTCTGCTGGCAGGAGAAGACACAGGCCCAGCTGCTGATAGTAGAAAGAGGTTTTGACCCTGTAAGCCCCATCCTCCATGAGCTCACCTACCAGGCCATGGCCTACGACCTCATTGATATCCAGAATGACACCTACAGGTAAAGCTTTACCTAACTCCAGCTCCCAGCCACACCATTTCCTGACTCCCAGCTAAACGCAGCTGTGTGGATGAACTCATTCAGGTACAAGGCCAAAGACGGCTTGGAGAAGCAAGCCCTGCTGAACGAGGACGACATGCTGTGGGTGAGGCTACGGCACAATCACATCGCCGAGGTTTCGGAGTAAGTCTCCCCAACGTTCAGCTTACCGGTACATCATGATCTGGTTCTCCTTATTTATTTCTTTTCTTTGTTTTTGCCTTGTTATAGACAGATCCCTAAGATGGTGAAGGAAATATCTGCCAATAAGAAACAGCCTGATGGGAAGGTAAATAGCTGGAGCTCCTACCGTTTCTATAACTTCTCTACTTGTTTTAATCTGAGGAATTTCATACCTGATACTTTGGTAGATTCGGTTTGATTGGGGATAAAAAGTACAATGTTTGTTACATTTTCATTTGCTGTAGTTCACTTTCACACTGCACTGCGTCAAACTAAAACAACCAATTGCGAAACCTGTTTCCCTCCTTGCCTGTGGGGGCGCTGTGCCACGAACCACTACAGGAAACAACATAAAACCCTCTGAAGAAGATATGATTTAAACTAACTTTGTCACAAAATGTAAACAAAATTGGAGCAGACAGTTGTAGGATTTCTCTTTCTCCATCTTTGGTAAAAAAATAAAAAAAACAGAAGCCATTTCTGCTCTTAGTGCTACACTAGCACATTTGTTTTAGTTGTATTTACCCAGAATACCCTGCGTTGTAGTCTGCTTGCTGCTTTTGGAGCGGTCTTTAGTCCGCTTGGCATTCATATATGCATTCAAACCGCTAAAGAGCTCACTTCAACCGAACCGAGACCGAGATTTGTAGGTGGACTGGAATTTGTGTTTTTGGTTTGCTTCAGTTTGATTCACGACTTCCCAAACGAACCAAGGTTTCCAAGTTAGAGTTATTTAATCAAACTATAGTTTAGTTATATTGGACTAAACAGGGCTGGTGTAATTTGCTAATTGAAACTTTTGTGTAATCCTTTCAGATCACAATAAGCAACTTGGCACAAATGATGAAGAAGATGCCCTCATTCCGTAAGCAGCTCACCGAGGTATGAGAACTTTATTTCATTCATGATGCAGCTGTAAATATAAAGGACAAGTAATAATAAATGAATCTCAGAATAATAAATAAAAACTGTTGTTTTGATCCCAACTAGAAAACGATTCACCTGCAGTTGGCTGAGGACTGCATGAAACATTTCTCAAACAATGTGGAGAAACTCTGCAAAGCTGAGCAGGTCTGTCTGGACTTACTGTGGTTGATTTTGAAATTATGCTAAATTCTTGCATTCTACACCCACTAATTGGTTCAGATAAAATTATCTTAACGGTCCTAGATGTCTCAGGTGTTTATTTTTATGAATCGGTACTTCAGCTACACAGACATTACTGAACATTTCTCCACTCAAACATTGGATTCCCATGGTTTCAGGAAGCTGCTATAACATTTCTTCATGTATCATTTCAATCCAGAGAAACTGGGTACACATGTATACCTGTGTGTTGTAAGCACAAAGCTTACAACACAAAGCTTTGTGTTACAAAGCTTACAACATGTATTCTATGTATTCTGCACTATGTATTATGCAGAATGCATAGTGCTAATGTTAGCATGCTAATGTTAGCATTAACGCTCTTCCTTTGTTTTGATATGACTCTTTGATAAGGAAGGGCGATATGGACTTAGAGTTTTTTCACAATATTTTGTAGAACTATTGTGATAGCCATAAAAATTATGATAAAAAAAACAATATACTGTCTTTTTTAGGCACAGAATTCATAGCATCACAAAAAAATGCTGCTTTTGAAAAACATTTCCTCTTGAAATAAGTTTCTTCAGCCCGCCACTTACTTACAGAAGTACGACTTATATCACTGACCTAAATATGGAGACTTCATTTAATCAAATTTATTGGTTTTTATTGATGCTGTCATGGAAAAAGTTGAGAAAATTAAAATAGAGAAGAAAGAAATTATTTTTTTTATTAATTGTGATCAATCAATCAAAAATCTTATGAAAAATCTTTCATGATAAATGATTAACGATACGATAAAGGCTCAACCCCACTTTTCAATTATTTGGTTTTGCAAGTTTTCTCTAGTAATTTAGCGTGAATTAAGTTTATACAAATACTTTTTCCACTTTATTAATTCATTTGTTTTTTAGAAGATGTTTTCTTTTAGCAGTTGTGAATAGCTTGAAAAAAGTGGCCTATTAGTGAAAAATCCAGAAGATTGGATGGAAATTATATACAGGAAGTGGAAAGTGTCAAAAACTATACTAACAAGGTTTTGTTTTTTTACTAATTTAAATGGTTTTTATGCTTGTATTTTTATTATCCTGTAGTTTGCATAGAATTGAAAGACAAAATCTTCTCTTCCTTTTCCTGGCTGTACGTTTCCACAGACGTGTGTCACTTGGCTTCTTGTTTCTGTTCCTGAATTTTGCCTGTGGTTTATGTGAAATTATGTTTCAAAATGTTCTCTTACATTACACTTGTGTGAGAAATTACCCGGCCATTTAATTCCTCATTTTAGTTCCAGAACAGGGTTTGTCAGACTCATTTTCATTTTGGAAAATACCAAGATCCTAAATGTTCTTAAAGGGCCGGTTGTGCCAGAATGTGTTGATAAAACCCATTAATAAACTTAAAATAATAATAATTATCTGTGTCTGCATTTGATGACTATTTAAATTAAATACTGAACATCTTTTCACACTGATCTACCCCTACAGAATTCTGTAATTGTTTTATACATTTTTGTAATCAGAATCTCTCATTCTCTGGTGCTAATTGTACATATTTGCAAAAAATGTTGCAGGAATGTGATGTTTTGTTGCTCGCTGCATGAATCACATACTTTAACTCAGTGTTTCTCAATTCCAGTCTTCAGGCCCCCCTGCTCTGCATGTTTTAGATGTGGTTCTATTCCAGAACAGCTGATTTTAATCATTGCATCACCATCAAGAGCTGCAGAAGCCTGTTAATCACCCATAGATTCAATCCACGTGTGTGGCAGCAGGGAAACACCTAAAACATGCAGGGCAGGGGGGCGTGAGGACCGGAATTAAGAAACGCTGCTTTGACTTGAAGTCAAGTAAGATTGAGGCAGAGTTGGAGTAGAAGTAAGAAATACTGCCACCTGGAGGTTTGAGTTAGTATAACTTTAACCCAATGTCTGAGCATTTTTGCACAAAACTAGCAACAAAGTCACAATTACAAATTGGCACAGTGAATTTCAAAAATACTTTATTGATCCAAAAGGAAAATTAAATGAATTAGGGAGGCATCGATATAAAAGTTTTGACCTATAGCTGATGTTAGTATTGCTGTTATGTCCAGTAACTGATATTTACCAATACTTTATATTTTTTACTACTGTTTTGGGACTTTTGGATTATAAAAAGATAACAACAAATATTGGTTGTTCATATCGCCCCAGTTTTATTTATCGGTTTGATACCGACATGTTAAAAAATGTTCGTCCAGATATTTTGTGCATCCCTAAGATAAGTAAATCATAAAATTGTGGAAAGCTGGAGAGACTGATTGATGTAATTTGGCAGTAAAGGGATAAAGACTGCTTTGATTTGATCAAATATTTTAATAAAATAATATTTTATCATGTCCTTGTGGTGTCCAGAGGACCACATAAGAAGCTACAGCGTACCTGATGTGGCCCACGCGCCCTCAGTTTTACACCCGTTGGATAATATTTGTATTTTTAGGAGGTTAAATGTTTGTCTTTCTTGTGTAGGACCTCGCTGTCGGTTCTGACGTGGAAGGGACAAAGGTGAAAGACCCAATGAGGACTCTGCTGCCGGTGCTGCTCAACCCGTTCAGCAAACATGACAAGATTAGAGCCGTGCTGCTCTACATCTTCAGCCTGAGCGGTAAAACATTCAACTCACCCTGCAAAGCCCAGCCTCCATTGACTGCAAGGAATTAGTACAGCACGGTTTGTTTTATGTTTTGTAAAATGTTGAATCGATGTTTTATTGATTCTGCTTTGTTTTGTGTAAACAGGAACGACAGATGAAAACCTGAACAAATTTATCCAGCACGTTAAAATCGAGGACGAACGAGAGTTTATCCTGAACTGGAAAGAACTGGGCGTCCCCATCATCACATCGGTATGAGAAAAACTTTTATCCTTTCACTCTAACCTGTCATTTAAAAATAAAAAATGACGTTTTTATTCCGTTTGGAGCTCAGAACCTGTAATTTCAGGATTCGAACAGGTGCTTGAAAATGATTGAATTTCAATTAGGAAAGTACTGGATTTCTGCATAACGTCCTTGAAATACTTCATATTCAAACTGCAGCTGTTCAAAACGCCTGGTTGGACCAAGCCCCGCCTTGGAGGTGCAGCTCCTTCAGACTAGCCACCAGCATTTGGCAAACACCTGGTGAATTTGTTAATCTGCTGAGATCATTGTAGGAGCTACTTCTCAGTGAAACACTGCTAAAAATCTGGTAATGAGGTTAATAGAGGAGCCACTCTGCAAAAACAAAAGTATTTTTGGTCTATTTTCTAATGCAAATATCTTAGTTCACTTAAAATAACACAAGACTACAAGAAATAGGAGCTTGTTTTAAGTCGATAATTCCTAAATATTGATGAAAAAGTACCAATGGATCAAGTACTTTTTTATCAAAAGTAAGGAAGTATTGGCTTCCTTGCTAAGTCAATACTTAGTAGAATTACAGCAATAATTTTAGAGCTTAAAATAAGCTCTAATATCTTGCTGAAAAGTTATTTGTCTCGTTTTTTACATTTTTGAGGAAAAATGTTACCCTACAGTGTTGTAAAAAGCAGTTGTGGACGGCACAGAAATATTCCTGGGGCCCCAAATGGCCCCCGGGCCACACTTTAACCACCTTATTGCTCATCTATGTTCTGTTGTGTTCAGCCCAGTTTCTTCCCCCGCAAACCAACCCGAAGAGATCGATCCCAAGATGAGACGTACAACCTTTCCAGATGGACTCCAGTCATCAAAGACGTGATGGAGGTTAGAGAGCGAATGAAACGCAACAAACTGTTGGTCACACCACTCTTTATAGAAAAAAATGAGAAAAATCCACTCTGAAACACAGCTTCCAGGCTTTCTGGCAATTTTCCTGGCTTTAATTTATGAAATCTGTCAGGTAAAAAGAAAAAGGAAGAGTAAAAATCATCTCTGAACTTTTTTTAAATTCACTCTGCTGACATTAGTGGGGAACTGAGAGTTAAAGATATCCCCCAATGGTAATCTATTACAAAATTCACCTTCTCTTAGGTCTATGTTTCTATTTGTTAG
This sequence comes from Gambusia affinis, assembly GCF_019740435.1. Taxonomy (NCBI): domain Eukaryota; kingdom Metazoa; phylum Chordata; class Actinopteri; order Cyprinodontiformes; family Poeciliidae; genus Gambusia; species Gambusia affinis. The sequence goes on along the minus strand of NC_057877.1, from coordinate 27,329,641 downwards.
TAATTTTCCTTCCTTTTGGTCAGGTTCATCGTATCATTACCTAAATACTTACATTTAACATAATTAAGTTTAAAAATGACTGGTTTTATATGGTAAGTAGTAGGGGCCGACATTTATTGCATCATGTATCGTGAAAAATTTCTTTACATAAGAATTGTAGCTCATTATAATAAATTTCCATTGTTAATGTTAAAAGAAAACTGACAATATAGAAATGCTACTTTTCTGTACTGTCTATACTCAGGTTTTGCTCCATGAGAGCATTAATAAATTAATTACAAATTTTCCTGAAATTAAAACTGTGTATTCTACCATTAGAGCAAATAAAGGGTAAATCATGAATTAAAGTTGGTCTGGAGAGCTTTATAATCTTAGAAAAATAAAATAATTTGAAAACTGCTTCATGTATTTATTTTTCTGATGTAAAAATTATTTTATGTATGCTGCAGAGAAGATTTACATCCTGATTGCAGAAAATAATGTAAAAAAATGTATTATTTTCAGGATGCTATGGAGAACAAACTGGACTCCAGAGATTGGCCGCACCAATCAGAGTGTCCCGCTGCCTGGAATGGCTCTGGCGCCGTCAGGTGGGTCATCAGGAAAAAACTATTGATATCCATCATTCAAATATTTCAACATAAAAACAGCAAGATCAAAAAATTGGGCATAATAAGTAAAATTGTCCAGATATTAAGCAAACTAATACCACAAGAACCCAGTTTTAAACACTTATAAATGTAAAGGTGGTAAGATAAAGGCAGGAGCAGTCACAAGTATTTCAGTTTTAGTCTGATCTTATTTCACATTTTGAATATGCAGGGCTTTGTGTTTGGCATGTTTGTGCCTCCCTATAATGTGGTGATTTGGTTAGTAATGTTTTTTCTATTATTGACAATCATCTCTTATTTTCACAGCAAACAGTTTTTTTGACAAATAAATTTGAGTAAGTCAGGTTTTGTCTGTGGATTCTCCTATTTTGTTGCCAACTATCAGCCAAGTTGGTAACAAATGGGGGCTTGTCCGGGATTCATTTTTCATTTATTTTTACTTGCACCTCTGATGATCTGCATTTTAATTTAAAAGTAACTTTAAGGCTCTTTGGCCCTCCCACAGTGGTGCCCAGTAACTCCGGCTAGAAATGATAAAACAACTAATATTTTTAAATAAGGATATAATAACAAATTCAGGTTTTAGCAGTTTTTCAGCTTTCTCATGGAATGGAATTACACAAAGTATAAATAATATTTAGATTTTTTTTCTTGTCATTATATTGGAATCTACAGGTGTGTTTCCACAAATATTAACATTCCACTGAAGAACATGTATTGATTTTTACCAATGTTTTATCCTTAAAAGCTTTATCATAAAACCTAACGATAGTAAAAAATAATAATAAATAAAAAACAGTGGCTCTTTAAAAATAGTAGCACATTACCTAGCATAGGTATTTCTCAAAAATGATCAGTCATGTAACATTTGTGACTCTAAACAAACTTTTATTTGGCTGGACTGAGGGCCAAAATGTTTTTTCTTTTGTTTTTGGAATAGACTTGTTCTTTTGCTTGAACTCCTAAATTTCCTGACATGTATGTTCTTCAGCGCCCGCCAGAGGAACAAAAGCAGCACCCAGGATGATCGCCGTACTGGTTCACGCCTCATCATCTTTGTTATTGGGGGCATCACCTACTCTGAGATGCGCTGCGCTTACGAGGTCAACCAGGCGGTGAAATCCTGTGAGGTCATCGTGGGTTAGTATTCCTCTTTAAAACAACTCTATTTCTCTGGAGTTGATCTGTTTGTGCCATTCAGTCAACTTCAATTTTGCCTTAAATGTGACCTATTGTGCTTCCTTGAACAGGCTAGGGTAGGTCAATGGGCGATACGAACCATGTCCATTATAGCAGCACAAAATCTCTCTTAAAATGAGCTGTTTTAGGGCCTCTTGTCACTTTAAAACCAAATAAGCTCCTGTGGGCCACGTCCCCAAACTCTATTTACATTTTCACATGAAAATGACCTCAAACAGATGTGCAATTATACCCCTGTAAAACTTTGAAAAGCATTTGTGGAGCCTCCTGCACAACCAACAAGAATGTACCAAGTGGTTTCTGGATAGTAGGTCATCAAAATTCTTGTCTTTTCCAACAGCCATTGTACGGCACAGACAGCAGTAATACCAGTTGATCAAATGTGCTGGAATTCTAATTGGGTTGCTAGGTAACTGGGCTGGGCTGGGTTTGGGTGTTGAAAGGTAAATGGTGCAGCATCCATTGATTTTGTGACTTAACAATTGAAAGGTTTTGAAACAGCTCTTATTCCATGCACCAAAATACATTAATTAATTTCCAAAAAAACAGCAAGAAGGATTTTTTTCAAGCTCTTGATCTGTTTTTAGAACAGTTGAGACCCAAGTGGAAGAATAAAAATGTTTAAAATGTTTAATTTGCTTTAACATACTTTGTAACTCTAACATCTAAAAGCAACTTTAAAAGTTCTTAATTTGACCAACTGACCAAACATGCTGGAGCTCCTCTTGAGATAGGTTGGGCTTTGTTAAAATTGCTAGGTAGTAATTTGTGACTTTACATTCTGAAAGTTTGACACCAGCAAACATTAACTTATTGCCAAAAAGCAGCTGAGTGTTTATTTTTAAGTGCTTGGCCTGTTTTAAAAGCATTTGAGAAGAAAATGAAAAAACAAAAACATGTAAAATATGAATTTTAACTATAATAGATCCCCTTTCATGCTTTTTATGACCTGCTTAATTGTTCCTCCTAGTTTATTTTTTATTTTCGCCCCCTGCTGGTGCCAATGGGAACTCAACATGAATAATTTTTATCTTTCTACAGGCTCTTCTCATATCTTGACCCCCATCAGTTTGTTGGAAGACATTAAAGCCCTGAGCAAAGGTCCAATGGAAACCTTTACAATAGAGGAAAAGAGCAACGCCTGAGAAATCCCCCATGTTACTTCATCTCATATCACTCAGCCCTGCACTCACCTCAACGTCCTGATTGGAAAACTGAAGGGAATTCACCTGTAGCTTATTTTTGTCTTTTATTTTACTTTATGCACATTCATAGTGACGGTATTGACAAATTATCCTTAAATCTTTAATTTTGCCTGGCAGAATTTCTTTGTTTTTTGGTCAGAATACAGTCTGTTTATAATGTATGTAGCTTTGTACTGTTAAATCGAATTGATTAATTTTAAAATTAACTAACCTCAATTGACTAAAAGCAAGTTTATGTTAAAAAAAGTATCCGTAATGCATTATTCTGCTAACTTTTGACTTTAAAGAAAGATGCTGATAATGTTACAAGTTGAACAGCCAATGACAGCTGTGGGGAAATAAAAGCACAAAGTTGTTGTATATACTGTATGTATGCACTGAGCGTCTGCTTTGTTGTGTTGCCTTTTCTGATCACTGCTGTTTATAAACACCTAATATATTCTGAGTGTTTTTAAATAATTACACCTTTCTTGCATTGAACAACTGACTAATAAATGAATGAAGTGGTTCAACTTTGACAGCCGTTTTTACAATGTCTGCTGCTGTTTTTTTTATTATTATAAAGACACAGAGAATGCAAACAAAAATAATTATCTGCTATATGTTGTCACATTAATTATTTTTAATAGCTTTTTTGTGGTGAATTTTTTTCATCCCTTTGAATAAAATATTTGACATTACAGCAATTATCTCCTTATAAATGCTTTTTGCATGTTTTTCATGGTAACAGGTAGCAGAGATGATACAAAGTTTTATAAAATTGTGTCCAATATGTGCAGATATTTATTACGTGTTGAAATAGATTAATTTTTTGCTGACATTATGTATGTTTATCATTTCAGAGATGTTGATTTTAGGGTTTTCACTACCGGTAAGTTGTAATCTTCTAAATTTACATGAACTCTTGAAATATATCTCTCCATTTTAAAAATCTATGAAAGAGTTTTACTTAATATATTCTAACAGTGAAGAGCAAAACATAAACTCACTAATTAAATTCTAGTTTATTGGGCTCTCCTTGTCTACCATTGCAATATTATTTGAAAGTTTTAATTTAAAGTTACTGTTTATGAATTTGTATATATTTATACCATATTTCACGGTGATGATGGAGAAACAGGAGCAATAAAAGAATTTATTTCATAGTCATCTGCATCGGATAATATAAGTTTATTTTTTAATGATTTAGTTCCATTTAAAAATTGTCTATAAAATACATTATTTAAACATTTATTTATTACATGAAACATTTAAATAATGATTTCGACCTTCCACATGCGCATGCGTGAAGCGTTCCTTTCCGCACGCGCTTCGCCGTTGTCATGTCAACCAATGTTGACAGCAAAATTACTACTGAAATCTGACATCCAACAATTGACGTTTATCACGCAGATAAAAAAACCCGCTTTACTAAAATGTATCTCTAGCTGCAGTCTAAGATATTATCTCATTAAAACAAATTCAAGAGACAGGAACAATGGCAGAAATGCCGTCAAGCAGTGAAGGTGTTCCGGACACAGAGGGGGAAGGCAGCAGTGGCGGCGGCAGTAGAGTCGCTGTCTTCGGCGAAGAGAGGCGAGAAGGCTTCGGTGTTCAGGAGTGGCCCGACGGGTCAAAATATGAGGGCGAATTTTTAGACGATTTCAAACATGGAAAAGGGCGTTACAGCTGGAAAAACGGCGAGGTAATGTGAAATTACAGCTTCGCCAACTGCCAGTGTTTCATTTTCTAAGTTTCCTGTTGATTTTTGTAGTTCTATGAGGGGTTTTTCTACAAGGACTTCAAACATGGCGATGGGGAGTACTACTGGCCCTCTGGCCACAAGTTCATTGGCAAGTTCTACCTAAACAGAAAGGAAGGATATGGACATTTAAAGTACCCAGGTGGAGCCATCTTTCAGGTGAGCCTGCAGTATTTGGAACTATTTAATAAATTTTTTGAAGGAAGTGAATTCTGTAGACTAAAAAGCATGTCCTCCTTCCACATATTCAGGGTTTGTACCATAGTGACCACAGGCTTGGTCCCGGTGTTCTCACTTATCCAGATGGGAACCAGGATGTGGGCCTGTGGATCGGGGAGCGCCTGTTAAAACTCTGCTCCTCTTTAGAAGAAGGCTTTAGTCTGCTCAATTTTCCAGATTATGCTGCATTCATGCAGTCTTATGATCGTGAGCATTTTTCCATTCAGGTATGTGCTGTCATGTTTTTGCTTCAGAATCCCTTGCAGGCTTACAGATAAAACATTATAAACTCTGTTAGCTTCTGTCCTATCACGTCTGTTTCTAACCCATCTGCAGTCAGACGTAGACGAAGATCTGCTGTCAGACGAAAGCTTCATCTATCCACCCGGCATCGAGAGGTACTCTACAGATGGCGACCACTTGCCGCTTCCTCCTGGAAGGAAAAAAGAGTTGGATCGAGTTTTTCATGGTGAAAAGTGGAAGCCAGAAGCTCATCCATACCAGGGGTACAAAAGGGATCCGCTCTCTGTGTTCCCTGTACACATCCGCATGAAGGCTAACATACGCGAACACAGGTTAGACACAATTACCGTACAGTGAAGTCGACCCCCTGACCTTCTTCAGATCTAACAAAATTGGTGTCAATTGTTTGTGCAGCAAAAATGTCCTTTTTCGCTACAAATTTTTTAGTTAGTTAGTTTTGCTATCACTTTAAAGATGCTAACAAATGTTCCCAGAGGTAATGAAAAATCAACCATACCGCACCTTTTTCAAATCAGACAAATTAGGTGTCAGTGAACTCAGCAGAACATTTTGTTTGTGCTGCATTTGCTCTAAGGCAGTGGTTCCCAGTTCCAGTCCTCGGGCCCCCCTGCCTGCATGTTTTAGATGTGCCTCTACAACAGAACAGCTGATTCAAATGATTGCATGACATCTTCTGCAGTCACCAAGTACTGCAGGAGCCTGTTAATCACCCAAAGATTCAATCCAGGTGTGTGGCAGAAGGGAAACACCTAAAACATGCAGGCAGGGGGGCAGAGGACGGGAATTGGGAACCACTGCTCTAAAGATATTAATGGAAATTTGAAAGTCAAAAGGTCAAAACAGCCCCTCCACATTACGCAAATCTTACTAAATTGAAGTCAAATCTTTGTGACACGTTTGTGCAGCAAAATGGTTTTGTTTGTGCTGCTTTAATTTTAAAGATATTAAAAAATGTTTCCAGAGGCTGTATAAAGTGAAAGGTCAACCACCACCTCTCTCACCCCCCAAATATATTTACTTAATCAAATAAATTTGGTGTTAATCAACTCAGCACATTTGTGCAGCAAACATTTTTTGTTTAAAGTTTAAAGGTCAATCAGCCCCGAGCCCCCACAGACACATTATCCAAATCTAACACAACTGGTGTCAGATGTTTGTGACACGTTTGTGCAACAATCATCTTAAAGATAATAATCAAAAGATTTCAGGAGGTCATTAGAGGTGAACCACTCTGACCCCACTCACATTTACCAAATCAGCTCAACTCTGTTTATGCTGCACAAAATGTTCTTTGTGTACTTTTTTACTGACATGTTTAAAGTGATAGCAGCACACACGTTTGATACCAATTTTGTTAGGTTTGATGATGGTGGGAACCGACTTCACGAGTTCATTGTATGTAGAGGAAGCATCTGTTTCACCTCTACCTGCTTGTGTTTGTTTCAGGCTGCAGACTAAAACTGTTGGCTGGAACGTCAAAGAACTCCTCTCTCTGAAAGGGGACAGCTTTGGGCCCAAAGGGCCTCTGGAGGTCAACTCAGAGCTGCTGATTCAGCACAGCTTCAGAGGGGAGCTGCGCGCCGTGTCACAGATCCTCCAAAACGCCGCCGTCTACCCGGATGTAGCCGACGCACGGGGACAAACCGCGCTCATCGCTGCAACCGTAACATCTCCCAGTTTCAGTTTTCCTCCTCTGCAGGGGCGTATCTAGGTTTTTTTTTTCTCAGGGGCAGAAACAGAACAATGGTGGCAAAATGAAGTTTTAATTTCCTCTGAATGAACTGTGGGCTGAAATTTGAGAAACTAAATTTCTTATTTGCCCAAATAAATCTACAACGGATTATTAGGTCCAAACTAAGAAAAAATTAAAACTTAAGTTAAGAGAATAAAGTGATAATATTACGAGAATAAATTTGTACAAGAATAAAGTTGAAAGTACAAGAATAAAGTTGTATTACAACAAGAAAGTTACATTATTATGAGAATGAAGTTTAAATTATTTGAGAATAAAAGTCAAAAATATGTTTTGTAAATATTACAATATCCTTGTAATATTTATACAAATAAAGTTGAAATAATACTAGAATAAAGTCAAGAAAAAGTCAATGTTTAGAGAATTAAATAGAAATAATATGAGAAAAAAGTTATGATATTACAAGAATAATGTTGAAATAATATGAGAATAAAGTTCTAGTGATGTGAGAAAAAAGTCAAAAAATATTTTGAGAGTAAAAATCGTAGTAAAAACTGTTTATCTTTGTAATATTTATGAAGATAAAGTGATTATTATTAAAGAATAAACCTGGATGAGAATAAAGTTGAAACAATATGAAAATATTCTCATATTTATGAGAATAAATAATGTAAGAATAAAGGCATTGAATCATGAGAATAAAATCCAAAATATTACGTGAATGAAGCTGAAATAATATGAAAACATGATATTAAAATAAAAAAATAAATTATGAGAATAATTCATAATTCTCATAACCTTAATAAACTTTATTCCCATAATTACATTTTTTCATTTCTTAGTGTGGCCCTAATACTCCATCTTACAAAACACATAAATCTGTTTAACTTGTGAAAACTGTAGTAAATTTGTTTGATCCAGACAAATTTTTCCAGTTTCATTTAGTTGAGAAAGTCGTTCTACTCTGGATGGCAGGTAGAAGAATCGTCTTTTTGAAATTTCCTAATGTGAACAATAACATCCAGCGGATCGAACCTCTCATGTATGTTTCTGTATCTCCACCTGTCAGGTAAACGCCCATAACGATGTGATCCATCTGTTGCTGGATAGCGGTGCTGATATTGACAAGATGAACAACGAGGGAATGAGCGCCCTGGCTGTGTGCCACGTCCTCTACTATCCCTTTGACTCTCTGCTGTCCACTCTGATCCAGCCGCCCACTGACACACCAGTAAGAAAACACATTGCCGTGCTGGGACAATAATAAGATGACAATAAAAAGCTATTTATTACTTCTTTTTTAGGTGTATGATTGTGACTGTGTGTCACAGCAATTACAGCCCCACAAACACAAATGCTGCTCTTGACAAACATTCCCATTTGTGCGTTTCTGTCACGTGTCGTAAGGTATCGATGTCTCCGCCTGGTGAGACCAGCTCTCCGGTCGACCAGGCTGACATCCCATCGACGGACCTGGACATCGAATCACAGATTACTGACATGAACCAGGACCAGGATCTGAACCAGAACCAGGACCAGGATCTGAACCAGAACCAGGACCAGGATCTGAACCAGAACCAGGACCAGGATCTGAACCAGAACCAGGACCAGGATCTGAACCAGAACCAGAACCAGGATCTGAACCAGAACCAGGACCAGGATCTGAACCAGAACCAGGACCAGGATCTGAACCAGAATATGACGGACCAACGCAGCTCAAGCCAGCTCTCTGAGCAGTAAGCATGAACCTACACAATCACCTCACAATGATTTATAGATATTTCATTAATAGAAATGTTCTGTTTACTGATTAAAAGCTGTTTGGAGAATATGACAGGGCTGCAGCTGTTATTTTAGTATTCTTATATTTGTTATTCTGATGATTAATAAAAAAAAATGATTGGCACATTTGCTGATTTTATATTAGAAATAAATTTTAACAATTAATTTTAAATAAGAAAATAAACATTTTATTGCCTGAATTCCTTAGTGAACGCTTGATCATTTGTAGCTAGAAGCAATAAATCAATTAACCACACGAGAAATTAAAACAAACTTGATAATTTCCATTTGCACAATTTATCATTTTTCTCTTTTCTCTCTTTCTTCCAAAAACTGAATGACTAAAATCTTCAGTCTGATGTTTTGATCTCAACTAACCCCCTTTTTTTAAAGACAATTTTATGATTCATTTTATTTGTTGATTTATTTTTGATATTTAAAATGAGTTGCAGTCCCAGTGTTAAATGTTTGATAGAATTTAAAGTTTATTGATCTTTGAGAATGAGCTCCTGTTTTATTCTGCCATTATTATCTTTATATGAAAATGGTTTCAACTCAACAATATTATCGTTTATTGCAATAACTTCTGGGACAATTTATCATCCAGGATTTGCAGCTAAAAATACTCCTAACATCAAAATTGATTAAAAAATAATTTATTGATCCCAAAAGGAAATTAAATGTTGTTGTAACTCATATTAATTCTGATTATTCAGAGTTATTTTCGATGGTGGAAACTGTTGCCAGAAAAGATCTCCTGTAGCAGTCTGTAGTACGGCCAATTTGAAGAAGCCTCTGACTAAAAACTCTACTCTGAATATGTTGTTCTTTCAAGAAAATTGCCTTTAAAAAAAAAATCTGTGTCCTTTAGTTTATGATTAATCAATTACTAAATTAGTTGACTATTATTTCAACAACTGATTAATCACGATTAATCATTTCAGCCCTTGTTGCAAATAATGCACATAACACTTTTTACTTCAGGTTTAATCATTTTTTGTTTTGATCTGTTTTTCTGCGTGTTTATTTTGAGTTTCTGTGTCTTCTGAGTCTCCTGTCATCCTGTCTTCCCCTTGATTGTTCCCAGGTGTGTCTCGTTCCCTGATTACCTCCTGTTTATTTAATGTCACCTGTGTCTCTGTCGGGTCCTTGTCAAATGTCCCTTCGTTTAGCCAGTTGCTAAACGAACTGAGCCTTAGCCTTCTGCTCAGCTGTGCTGCCTGGTATTTGGGATTGTTGGACTTTGGATTGTTGGACACCGATCATTAAAACCATCATCATTTACTCAAACCTGGGTAATCTGGTTTGAGTAAACCAGATGACACCGATTCATGTTATTTTTAGCACTTGCAAGAATTGAAAAATGATCAAAGCAATGAAGAAAACAAAACAAATTACTAAGCCATCATTTAAATTTAAGGTGTGACTCATTGTCTTTGAATCTGGGGCATATTTTGCTTTAATTTAACTAATTTTTTGAGTCTGTATACTCCAGTTAACGATTAATTCATTACTAAATTAGTTGACAATTAATTCAATGATAGATTAATCACAATTAATCCTTTAATTTTCTTTAATCTTAGCTTTTTGCACATCTGCTCAGTGTGTGTTCGTGTGTATGTACACGAGCATGCAAGTAGCTAAAACGGATTTAGGAAAACACAAAACGATTTGTTCCCAACGGTATTCATTTTGTTTGCAGGGCATCTGAAGAGCCGCCTGTACACGTCTCACAAGACCAAAATGGCGAAATCCCTGCTGACTCTGAGCAACTTCAGGAGGAGGAGCGGAAAGAGACGGGAACGGATGAAAGCTACGACGCCACAGACAAATCTGGAGACGAGCAGAGTGTTACAGAGGATGTGGAAAGTGAGTTAGAGAAGCTAAAGGATGAGCTCAACAGAGATGTGGAGAATTTAACAAAGAGTGAAAACAGAGAAATCACCGTCGAAGAGTTGGGCGAACACATTTCTCTGGGGAGTGAGCAGGATGTCCCAGTCGAGGTAGCAGGAAGGTCACGCTGAACCCATTCCCCTTTGTTTTCTATGTGCTTTTCTGAGAGCTGTGATTCTGTCTGCGGCAGGGCGAAGACCACGATCTGACCCGGAATCAGATCCTTGACTCCACCTGTTACATGTTCAGCAGCCACATCGCTGAATCAGAAGAGATGCAGGAACAGTCAGCTGAGCTGCTGACTTTGTTTAGGCGACCCCCGCAAAGAGACTTAGAGGAGATTATACGCAAAATGACTGTCGAGGAAATCGAGTCAGTTATCAATCCCCCCTCACATGCTGCTCCTTTATTCTGTCTAATGATGAAGATGACGGTGATGATGATGTGGTCTGTTCAGGGTCTCTTAAATTCATGTCTAAAATTAAAACCTTAAAATGTATTTATAAAGTTGGCCTTACAGTTTTAGGACCACTTTTCCTCGGGAATTTGACTTTTCTCCCTAGAATTATGACCTTAATTCTCAAAATTCTGAGATTAAAGTCAGAATTATGAGAAAAAAAGAAGTTAGAATTCAGAGATAAAGTCAGAATTTTTTTCAGTGTTTCTAATTTTCCATACAAACATGTGAAAAGCAAATCTTAAATGTTGCTGTAGCAGGACTTTTCCATATTGTATGTAGTTTTTGTTCTTTCGGGACTTTTCTGTCAGGCTAAGTGATGTGCTGACATCATCATGTTCTGTACTGCAGTTTTTGGACCATGGTAGACAGACAGAGAAAATACAGAAATAAATTTACACTAAAAAACTCAAACATTTTTAGCTTTATCTCTGACATTTTCTCAGGAAAAAAATACATTTCAGTTTGAAAAGTCTAAAATTACTGACTTTTCTCACTCAGAAATTTTGAAAAAAAAAATCTAGAAAATTCCTGAGATTAATCTAAAAATTTATGAGATTCTTGGCAGAAATGTAGTTCTTTTTGTACTGCGTCATCGTAGTCCTGTGATTTGAGTCGCTCACTAGCTGCTAATTTCTAGCTAGCTAGAACTAGCATTCTTCCCATTAATAGACGACATGCGCAAATGTTTCATTAGTTGGCTGGACGGTGTTTATTTTAGCCACTCGTTTACATTTGGTATGAAATTTACTTTAAGATGACATTAAAAATGTTTTTAAAAGTCTAAAATTGAACTTGTTAACGCCGCCAGAACCCCTGTTTGTGCTCGGCTAGGCCCCGTGTTCGTTTATCAACCCTGATGCTGTTACTGGATCGTGGAGCCGACCCCAACTGCTGCAGGGTCCCTCTGCCCGTCCTGTTTTTGTCTGTCATGGCGGGCGACCCCGAGGTCGTCCATAAATTGCTCATGTGTGGAGCTCGTACTGATATTCGCCTTCCAATGCATGTAAGAATCTCCTCTGTAAATTATATATATATATATAAGTCATATATTTTATGTCATATGTAGTCTATCTGAGTCTTCACTTGATTACCTCCAGCATGCCGGGGTTTTTTTCTTCCTTTCTGCAGATTAAAGGGTTTTATCCCCTCCATGTTGCTGCAGCGTTGCACGGTCCTGAAGGTGCACAAATTACCGAAATGCTTTTGCACGCTATCACCGAACCCGATTCTCGGGCTTGTGACCAGGAAGAGATCTACCAACCGGATCTGGTGCATGTTTACTTCACCTTTTAACATACCCCCGTTTAATAAAGGAGGTTAAGGTGTAAAGTTAGTATTTTTCTGTCTTTTCAGGCCTTCATAAAGGATAAAGAGTGGGTGATTGATGACATGCATCTGAGAGACGGGGGCCGAACTGCCCTGCACATAGCCTGCCAGAGAGATAAGGACTACTCGGTCTGGGAGAACAGTCCGCGCACTCACAGCTGTACGCAACCTTCATCATAAGAAATGTATTTTATTTGTGTGTTTTGCAGAATGCCTGTAAAGTGGTGGAGCTCCTGCTTTCCCACAGAGCCAGGACCGATCTCCTCTGGAGCGGACACTCTCCCCTCTCCTTGGCCATAGCGAGCGGCAATGACGCGGTACCGCCGTCCACCTCCTTCAGGGCAACGGTTGCATAAATTTAAGACTCATCATGTTGCCGTCTCGTCTCCACTCAGGCAGTGGCGGAGATCTTAAAGGCAGGCGCAGATCCTAACTTACCTCTGGGCTGGAGGGTGGGCAGTGCTCTCTGCGCCCTCGCCAACTTCAACTACCGCTCAGGTGGCAACAGAGTCAAAGTGGTAAACTCAAACATAGAGATGTATCTTAAAATAAATGCAAATGTACATTTAGTTGTGATTTCTCGCCATAAAGAGTTACACTGCAAAAACACAAAAGCTTATAAAGTATTTTGGTCTAGTTGCTTGTGCAAATATCTTTATTCAAACTAAGATAAAACTAACTTACAAGTGACTTTTCAGCAAGATATAGGAACTTGTTTTAAGTAAATGATTCATTAATATTGATGAAAGAAATACTAGGTGAACAAGACATTTTTCCCATATTATAAGTTAAAATATCTTGCTCCACCTGCAGATTATTTCACCTAGAACTAGTATTTTTTCATCAATATTAAGGAATTCTTGACATAAAACATTTTCATTTTATTAACTGTAAGTGGAAAATTATCATAATTAACAGAAATAAAGACTTTTAATCATCCATATGTTTAGAAATAATCTACACAATGTGATAAAGTTCCTGGAATAAATGAAGGATTAAAATATTTCAGCTATCCACTGCAAAAACACAAAACCTTATTAAACATTTTTGTCTAGTTCAGAGTACAAATATCTTAGTGCAATTTAAATATGAAATTAACTTAAAAGCAAATTTTCTTGTGTGGCTCGGTATTGGTTTTGCAATCTGTCCACTTTGTGTCCAGTATGGAGCTGAATTGGGGCCATGAAGTTAGTAAACAATTAAACTGAAACAAAAAAATTTAACTGAATAAAAAAGCATTGAAACTTAAAATAACTATATATATATTTTCAGTTTAAAAAATGTTGGCCTCAATTTAGCTCCAGAACTAAATTGTTCTGGCCAAGCAAGTGTAACTATTGTATAGCTGATGTAAAAAGATAAAAGTCTGTGTCTTTTTAGTTTGAGATGTTAGCCGATGCTGGTGCTAACATCCTGATGCAAGTTCCAGTGGGCGACGTGATGGGAACCGCCATCGACTTTGCGTACTTCTCCTTCCAGCTGGTAACCTTGTTGCACCATCTAATAATTTGTCTCTGGAGGTTAAAAATGATTTGAGTTGCTGTACGTGTTTCCATCTGAATATGCTTTAGGACGTACGTTTTGCTCACACTCCGTTACACGCCTTGAACATGCAGGAGAGGGATCTATTAAAGAAATGGCGCCAACTTCTGGCTCTAATGGCGAATCTGTTGAGGAAGAGTGCTGCTCTGATGCAGAGGAAGTCTCTAGACATGGAGCAATTCCTTCAAATGACTGGTAAGTGCCACATTTTATTTGCAAAACGTATGCAAGTTGTTATTTTTTTCTGTAAAGTAATTTAAGAGTAAGTGGATCCATCCATCCATCCATTTTCTGTTCGCCCTAATGGGGTCAGGAGGGTTGCTGGTTCATCTCCAGCTACATTCCGGGCGAGAGGCGGGGTCACCATGGACAGGTCGCCAGTCTGTCGCAGGGCAACACAGAGACATACAGGACATTCAACCATACACACACACACACTCACACACACACTCACACCTAGGGAGAATTTAGAGAGACCGATTAAACTGACAGTCATGTTTTTGGCCCAAAAACATGACTGTCAGTAAGTAGATTAATCAATTAATTATTGGACAGCAATAACTAGGTTGAGCTAAAACTGCCACTTGAGAAGTTCTGGGTAAAACATTTTCAGGTAGTTTTTTTTTTTTTTATCTGTAAAGCCAAATGTATATATTTTTTGCACAATTTTGGCTTCATTATTGCTCTTGGTATGTTATTCTTTCAGCAGATTTTTGAGTCTAGATACTCTAGTTAATGATTAATGGATGACTAAGTTAGTTGATTATTATTGACAGTATTATTGATTTAGTGCTAGATTAATTATTAGATTTATGCAAACCTTTCCAATGTTCTGATGTCAAAATATAATTCTGTAAGCCCTGGACTTTGTGTATTTGTTCTTATTTGACATAATATGTCCCCTTTAAATATTCCGATGTGTACACACACACACACACACACACACACACACACACAAAGTGCCATTAGTTATAATTTCTATTGATATCATAACTTGACTTTTGTGGCATGTCTGAAGTTTTTTGTTGTTGTAATAGTGACTAATTAAACACTAATAACACCCACAGCTCCAGAGGACCAGACCCCAATCAAGCGTTTCGCTCCAGGAAAATCACCACCCAAACCTGTGAAGTACACACACTATTTTTATATCCCTCCTCTTCTGTCCGCCTTTCTCACTGCTCTTCTCAAACCCCGCGACTGTAAATCCTTCCTCAGGCCGCCGTCGTTGAAGTTCTGCTATTACTGCGGCCGCTCTGTGTTTATGAAGCTGACGGTTTGTGGCCGTTGCCAGAGGGTGTACTTCTGCTCCAAGTCCTGCAAAATGAAAGCCTGGGATGAAATTCACAAGGAGGAGTGTCTCCAGATGGCAGGTGGGAATCCACAGACATCAACACAACCGCAGTAAACCTACACAGAATATGAAACTTGGGACATAAATGCCCTGAGGAGAAGAATTTAAATTAAACTGGCTTTAGAATCTAATAAGAAGAAAATACTGTTAACATGTAGGGCTGCATGATATGTCACATTTTTGGTTTTTGGAGAGTTAATTTTTGGAAAATCTGGACTTTTTGTTTTTGTCACCAATGTGCTTCTTGGGTTTCTATAGTTATAAGGAACTATGGAAGCCTGATAAGGATCAGGCTTTATTATTATTATTATTATTATTATTATTATTATTATTATTTAGAATAAAGTCATAATATAAGGAGAATGAAGTAGTAAATTTATGAGAAGTCCGACATCAAAAATAACAAAGAAATTAATCATTTAAACTTTTTTCCTCATTAAAATGATGTTTTATATATATATAATATATATATCTTGTTTATTTTGCTACGTGTTTACTGAGCCCAAACACTTTTGGGTTTTCCCCCCTATTTTTTGCTGTTGTTGATTAATTTCCTGTTGTTATTTTTAAAGGCAAGAAAGTTAAAAAACAAACACTTTTTAAAAAATAATTTTAAGACCTGATAAGATTCCATCTGTATTCTGCTAATATTATATTCTACACACAAAGGAAGGATGGAAGCAAAAGGCACTTTTTAGAAAATATTTTCTGCCATTTGTAATTTTGTTTTTGAAAAAACAATGATTAAAATCACATGGTATGAAAAAGATTGGAGCCATATCGCCCAGCCTGACTGGAATGTTAAAATTAGGTTGATAAATAATGTTAAATATGTATTATTGTTTTTGGTGAGCAGTATATTTGACTTGTCTGTCTCCTTTTTTAAATGCAGCCTATCTCGATGCCCATCAGAAGAGGTTTTCATGTAAACCCCGCAAACCGAGAACCGTAACTATCATCAGATACAAGCCGGAGCCGCCCAAACCGCTCACCAAGGCGGAGCAGGACATGGCGAACCAGATCTACCTGAAGGAAAACTACAGTCTCAACTGACGGGTTTTAAAGCTTACATGTCCTCTTTCTTTGATTTTTGTCCCCCATAATTTTCAAAATGTCAAACCAAAGAAATGCACAATCTCAGGACTAAGCCATTTTTGTATTTATTCTATTTTTTAAGACATGTTGGTCTTGATGTGGCTTTGTTTCACCTCTGTTATAAATTTCTGTTAAATGTTGGGAAGTAAGGGAATGTCATTATTTCTGCAGAGGAGAGGGGGTATAAGTGTTGCAATCAGATCTTTCCTATTGTGATAATAAAAAAAATTGTACATTTATTCATGGTTTCATATAAGAAATTCTATTTTTTTTATTGTTTTCTTATATGCAATAGCAGGTTAAATGTTGCCCTCTGAAATAAAAAAACAGACTTCACTGATCTTAACTGCTACAAAACAGACGTGGCTGTAAAGGTTATAAATAAATATAAATCTGCAGGTAAAATTTTAAAAATATCTAAGGATCAATTAACGATTATTTTAGTGATCAATTATTCTGACAATCCGCTAAGAAAATTGCCACATTCTGCACATTAAGGCAATTAAGCTTTCTTATTCAATATCAGAAAAACATAAAAAAATGGAAATGACTGAATTTATTTTTCAAATAAGAGAATAAATATTGCCTGCAATGCGATAAAATATTATTTGTTCAGTGAACGCTGGATCATTTGGAGCAAAGGATGCATCTACAGCTGAAAAATACTCTTAACATCAACACATGAAAAACTCAGCTCTTTTTCAATATATTGTCTGGATGATCAGTTTATTGATTTTTGGATAAACGGATCAATAATTGGATATCAAAAGTGCTTACTAAGATTTTTTTTTTTTTGCAGAATTTGAGCTAAAACTTGGTCACTTGACAGTTTTAGCTTCACCAGGTCCAAATTCTGTAAAAAGCACCTTTGCTATCCAGTTTGCTAAAGTATGGTATCAACAATATTATTGTTTATTGCAATAACTTTTATTGTCCAGCTTGTTTTGTGACAATTTAGGCAATATATTTTTTATTTTCTTATTTAAAGAAGGAATTTAATTATTTGTTTATTTGCATCATTTAATGTATTTTAAATATTGTACAAAAAAGGCTTAGATGGATGAATAAAAAAATCTGCAGAATGGGACAATTTTGAAAAATCAGATTAATTGATTAATCATCTGAGTAATAGACATAAAAAATAATCACCTAAATTTCATCCAGCATTACTAATACAGTTACAATATTATAACTGTAGTATAATATTTTGAAATATGCATAAAAGGACTTGAACAGCACTAGATCCTAGAAAGGTCCCAGCTTCCAGTCAAACCGCCGGCGACAACGAGTGCAAAACAGAATGTTGCATCCGCCATCCTTCTGCAGCACAAACAATAATATCACATTACATCTGAAGAAAAACAAAGGTGTCCAAAATGTGTGTTTTTCATAATGGTCCCATTATAGATAGGCATACCAGGCAGACTGTAGAAGAAGACGGTCATATCTGTGAAAGAGCTCCTGTCCTATTAGACTTTTCACCAGTAGGAGGCAGTAGAGACGCACAAAAGGGAAAAGGTGAGAATAAAACTCTAGGAAGAGAAGAAGTAGTTGAAATATATACGATGTATGTTTTTATTTGTTACCAAAACAAACAGAACAGAACAAAAATATTTTAAGTTGATGGCTCATTATAGCTATTAAATATGTAGTTTAAAAAATTAAAAAAACATTATTTATATTTTTAAAGTATGTAACTTTTAGTATTTTTCTCCATATATGTTGAAAGTGTCTATGTTGTGACAATTTGGCATGAGACAGATAGTCTGTAAAAAAACAACAACTGAGCACCTCAACTTCATCCAACTTCAACTAAAATCAACCAATCAGAGCCAGGAGGCGGGTATTACTGCTGACAATCACAATCTGGTGTCAAATATTTGCTAAAAACAATAAATTTTGAGAGTAATCTGAGAATTAGTTGGTTTTTTTTTTTAAATAACCTATGTTTGATTATGGTTTTTTTCTGGAAAAAAAGAAGAAAAGACATGAAATTTTAATCATCTTTGACTTTTGAAATAAATTTTCTAAGTTGTTTGTATTAGGAACTGAGTCTCAAAAGTTGAAAATTTGTCAAAAATATCCAAGTTTTTTTTGCTGGAAATTGACTTTATAATTTTTATTTTATTTATTTTAAATCAACAATAACCCTAATCTATCGTCGTAGTATTTTCCTTGGAGTTTGCAGATGCTTTCCTTTGGTCTTATAGGTTTACTTTAAATGTAAACCTACAATGTAAAGAAATGCTGACTAGGAATAAATTTCACACCCTCGTTTTTGGCGCCCCTGTAGCGCGGCGCCCCGCCCCTCACTATACGTTACTTATAGTACATAACTTTTTATTCATTTATTGTGTGACTGATCGTTTTTCCACCACTGTCATTTATTTATTACCTGTGGGTGAGTCAACCAGCTGCAGGTGAGAGTGAAGGAGGGAGGGGCAGAAGCAGCGGTGGAAGGAAAGAGACGTCATATTGCCTTATGGTTCCACCTAGTCGGAAGAAAAAACAAGTTAATGACACTAATAGTTGCCTATTATGTTACGAGTCTTGTCTAATTTTGTATTTTTGGTTCCACAGAAAGGTTTTAATTCATGAGCATGAACGCATCTCGGAGTTAAACTGCTACCGTACTTATATCCACTTAACGTCGCACTTCTGCCCTATTTTCGCTTAATTTTCTGAACTGTACCGGTTCTGAAATCAGCAGTAAAAACTCCACAGCGCGTCACTGTGGAAACTGGTCCCACGTGTTATCGTTTCCTTTCCTATATAGATTAAATCACTGCAGGTACATCAGACGGCCTATTGGGTTATAAATCAATGAACGGAGACAAAATATGTTTTATCTTTAATTATGAATGGGCACAAAAAACATCCTGTGGCTTTTATTAAAATGACATTTTCCAAACGATAACAGGTGGGGCCAGTTTTCACAGTGACGCGCTGTGGATTTTTACAGCTGATTCCTGAATCTTGCATCAGACTGCAGTTTATTAAGGCGAGTCCACAGAGGGACGGACTCATATGGACCAGGAAGCTGATGGAGACACAGTAAACAGCTGACATGTAAACTAACATTTAACATTTAAACATTGTGGCCATTTTTAATCCTTTTGTTGAAGGTAGTTTTTAAAAAGAACACATTTTAAGCTGCTTCGCTGTTATTTCGAGCAGCGGCTAAATAATTTTGCGTCTCTGGACTTCATGAATACGGACTTGGAAGAGCAGGAAGACGAGCTGCTCGCCCTGCAGAGCATATTTGGTTCGGAAGAGTTCCTCCGAAATGAGTCGAAGTCTGCCGGAGAATTCCGAGTTTCCGTGGAGCTGCCAGCGGGATTCACTGTACTCCTAAAACACGGTACAGTTCAGAAAACTGAGCTAAATGGGGCAGAAATGCGATGGTGTGTGGAGCTGCGCTTCTACACTGGCTTTTACGGTAGCAGTTTAACTCCGTGGTGCGTTAGTTAGCTAGTACAAAAGAATATCTGTAATAAAAACCTCAACAAAATATATTTATGTCACTATCAAGAAGTCCTTGACCACTTTTGAGACAGTTAAGATAAAACGGGCCGAAAGTCCAATCATTTGCTTGCTTCAACATTACTGTAAGAGCCATATAGTCAAAATAAGCAATTACTGATGTGGCAGGAGCACAAGGTGTTGACACTTCGGTGGTGGGTGTGTCAAGGTGGGCGTGACTGTCACTTAGGTATGAATGGAGCCGAATTGGCGCGCTGGTTTAGTATGTATGAGGAAGCGGGTGTGACGGTGGTTGTCATAATTTCTGTTGACCATGCTATAATGTCGCTTATTGTTGGCGCCATTGTTTGGTTTAGCCTGGTCAGTATGTGTCAGTAGCTACTTGTAAAGTCTCAAATATGGCTGTTAAAGTTGGAATAAATGGATGATTGCAATAACTTGAAGCGACCTGGAGTTTGTTGAAGCATGCGTCGGACAGCGAGAAATTCACCCCGTTAACCCAGTGCGGTCCTCTACAATACCGTTGGTTTGCCGCACATTTATCGTCAACAGAAAGACAATGGAATGAGTGACTCGTTGAAGGACAAGTCTGGATTCTTCGCTTCTGCTTGGAACAGTTTGGAAGCGGTAATGGCGCACGCAGCGCAGCGTCATCAATCAATTAATTGAATGATTCCTTCACCGCAGCTCAATCAAGTCCGCTGGAACTGAGGTATGGACAAACACACACGTATTGAGTCGACTGTTTGAGGAGGAATTGTTAAGACAAATATCTGGAAATGGAGTTAGCTGGATCAAAGTCAAGTTCCGTTGTAAGCGGTAAAGATGAAAAAAGACGATCAAAATTAACTGTTAAAGCACTACAGAATAAAATTGAGAAGCTTCAAAAGGATCTCAAAGCAAAGGTTCATAAAATTAAAGGAGAAATAAACATTATTAAAGAGCTTATGAAAAATGAAGCAAATCTTGAGAGTGTTCAGTCTCACTGTGATGATTTTAAACTGTTGCTGGAGGATGCAAATCAGCTGTATGAGTCTGTTATTCCACTGTTTCCTGCCGAAGAACAAGAAAGACAAAACACTTGGTTTTTAAGCTTGAGTAAATATAATTCTGAATTCATACAAGAAGTTGAGAAATGGCTTTCAGGTGCTGAACAAGTCAACAATGCAGCTCAAATGAGTGAAGAAGCTGAATTACATCAGGCTCAATTGTCCAGTGTGAATAAAGAGCTTAATGCACCTTTAGTTTCTCAGCATATAGAGTGTGATGAAAATGCTGGTGTTGAGGATGATGTTAAGCCAAGTGACAGTGTTTCTAATGTGGACAGCAGAAGGTCTAGAAGAAGTCGGTCATCAAGAATTAAGTCTTCTGTGTCTTCTACATCTTCAGCTCTTGTTAAAGCAGAAGCAGATATGGCTGCATTAAAGGCACGACATAAGCTGTTGAAACAAAAACATGCTTTAGAGGAGCAGGAGGAACAGCTAAGGAAAAAGAAAGAAGAACTGGATTTGGAGATTGAAATTGCAGCATCAATGGCTAAAGTTAAAGTGTTTCAGGGCTCTGTCTGTTCTACAGTGACTAGTGCTGCACAGATTCAATCTGATGGCATGAATTCATATTTTGAACATGAAAATAAAAGATCTCAAATGCTGAATGTTGATGCAGATACATTTGTACCTACAGCAGCAGGAACTGATTGTTATGATAAAGCTCCAACCTTTCAGTCCTATTCTTATTTGGGTGCAAGACCTAAAGACACAAGAGTTAAAGAAAATACAGACACATTAACTGACCAGGTGAAGATAAAAACAACACAAGTTGAAATTCCAACAGACCGAATGTTACATCAAGCTCAGCCGCAATCGTCACATCATAAAGATTCATTATCAGTTGATGAAAATAAACAACTGTTAAGTGTATTGGAAAGGCAGAATGAAATTACAAGCTTGCTTGTAAATCAACAATCTTTATTTTTTCTGCCAAAACGAGACATACCAATATTTGATGGTGATCCACTCCAATTTAAGACATTCATGACAGCTTTTGAACACAGTATTGAATCAAAGACGCATAGTGCCAAAGATTGCTTATACTTCTTGGAGCAGTACACTAGAGGCCAGCCTCATGACCTAGTGAGAAGCTGTGTTCATATGCCTAGTGATTCTGGATATGTTAAAGCTAAATCTCTACTTCAAGAACATTTTGGTTGTTCGTTGAAAGTAATTGCTGCATATATGAATAAAGTTTTGTCATGGCCAGCTTTGCAAACAGAAGATGTAAAAGCTTTACAAGCATTCAGCTTTCTGCTCAGGGAATGCCACAATGTGATGGAATACAATGGCTGCATGCATGAGTTGGATGTTCCTGCCAACATGCAAGCAATCATAAAAAAACTGCCCTTTAAACTGCGGGACAGATGGAGAAATGAGGTGTGTGATTTGCAAGAGAAGTTCAAAAGAAGAGTAACTTTCAGTGATATTGTTCGATTTGTAGAAAGGCAAGTGAAGATCGCTAGTGATCCACTTTTTGGTGATATTCAAGATTCTTTATCTAGACCAAAAAAGGATGCAGGAATCTATAAATCACAGCAGCGATTAAAGATGAAAGGAAGTAGTTTTGCTACTATTGTTGGAGAAATGCAGAAGAAAGCTGACTTTGAAGTAAAGAAGGGACAAGAGACAGCTGTTATAAAGAGTTGTTTATTTTGTGGAGCTGGACATTCTTTGGACACATGCCCTCTACTGGAAAAGAGGACACATGGGGAGAAGTTGACATTTCTGAAAGAAAATGGGGTGTGTTTTGGCTGTTTATGCACTGGGCACATCAGCAAGGACTGTAAAAGGCGACATCACTGTAAAGTGTGTAGTTTAAGACATCCCACCATGCTTCATGTCTTCTCCAAAGAAAAGGAAACTCGTCCAGTCCATAAGAAGAAGGAAGTGGAGACAACAAGTGGAAGTGCCTCCATCTCTGCTCAATCCAGTGGTCTAACTGGGGCCGGTGAGCATGGCTGTACTCTCTCTATTTTACCAGTTAGAGTGAAGTCTACAAAGAGCCAGAAGACAATAATAACATATGCGTTTTTAGATCCTGGAAGCTCTGCCTCATTCTGCACTGAAGAACTGATGAACAGATTATGTGTCACTGGGAGACATACAAGCATCCTTTTACGGACAATGGGTCAAGAAAGGGTGGTTGGAAGCAACATTGTGTCAGATTTGGAAATTGCTGGGCTGAATGAAGACATCTTTTGTGAATTACCTGACCTATTCACACAGAGAAGCATGCCCGTTCATAACAGCAACATCCCTCACCAAGAAGATGTTGAAAGATGGTCACATCTGAAAAATTTGAGGATAACTGAAATCAATTCAGGAGTTGATTTGCTTATTGGGACCAATGTGCCTAAAGCGCTGGAGCCATGGGATGTCATTCGAAGTCAAAATGGAGGCCCCTACGCAGTTAGAACTATTCTTGGATGGACAGTAAATGGACCTCTTAGAGGAGACTGTGATGTCGACACAAGAGAGCTACAATCGACTGTTACTGTTAACAGAATTTCTGTGTCAAGACTTGAGAACTTATGGCAACAACAACTGAAGGTTGATTTTCCTGAATGTTCTCGCGATGAACAACCTGGATGGTCCAGAGAAGATAATCAGTTCATGGAGCTAGTTACAGAGTCAATTAAGCTGGAAGAGGGACATTACACCATTGCTTTACCTCTGAGACACAAAGATCTGAAAATGCCCAACAATAGGAAATTGGCTGAACAGCGTGTTTTGAATCTCAGAAGGAAGTTTACCAAAAACCATCAATTTCTTTCTGATTATACTAACTTCATGAATGATATAATTTCCAAGGGCTATGCTGAAAAGGTCTCAGTTGAAAATCTTGAACGGTGTGATGGGAGGGTTTGGTATATACCACACCATGGAGTATATCACCCTCACAAGAAAAAGATAAGAGTCGTGTTTGACTGTGGTGTAGCATTTGGAGGAAAATCTTTAAACACTCAACTCTTACAAGGTCCAAACCTCACCAGTTCATTGGTTGGTGTCATCACTAGATTCAGAAAGGAACCTGTTGTTATCACAGCGGATATTGAGGCCATGTTTCACCAGGTCCGAGTACCACCATCTGACTCTGATCTGTTGAGATTTCTCTGGTGGCCAAATGGAGAATATGATCAGCATCTGGTGGAGTACCGAATGGTTGCACATCTTTTTGGAGCTACATCATCTCCAAACTGTGCATGTTTTGCACTAAGAAGATGTGCAGAGGACAATCAGCAGCTGTTTACACCAAATGTCATAGATGCGGTGCTTCACAACTTTTATGTGGATGACTGTTTGGTCTCTGTGAGCACAGAAGAGGAAGCTGTCTCATTATATCAAGAACTCCGTGCTTTGTGCAAGAAAGGCGGATTTCAACTTCTCAAATGGATAAGTAACCGGCGTGTTCTTGCTGCAATACCACAGCATGAAAGATCAATTGATGTTAAGAACCTGGATATGGATAATGATGATCTACGGTGGAGCGTGTGTTGGGAATACAGTGGTGTGTACAATCAGACCTGCTGAAATTCAAAATCATTCTCAAAGATAGACCTCTGACAAGACGAGGAGTCTTGTCCATTATAAGTTCCATCTATGATCCTCTTGGATTTCTGGCACCAGTTGTCTTAGTTGCAAAGGGGATTCTACAAGATCTAAGCAGAAGACACGTTGGCTGGGATGATCCTTTACCACATGATATGGTCCAGAAGTGGAAAGACTGGCTGGAAGGACTTCATCGGCTTGAACGGTTTGGAGTTAACAGATGTCTGAAACCACAAGATTTTGGACAAGCCACAAGTTCGCAGCTACATCATTTCAGTGATGCAAGCGAGAATGGATATGGAACAGCGAGCTACCTGTTGCAGTGTAATGCTGATGGACAAGTGCATTGTGCATTTGTAATGGGTAAAGCCCGGGTAGCTCCACTGAAACCCATCACCATCCCTCGCATGGAGTTGACTGCTGCAGTGGTTGCCAGCCGCATGGATAAGCTATTAAAGAAGGAGTTAAGAATGGAATTACAAGATTCAGTATTTTGGACTGATAGTACTTCAGTTTTGAAGTACATCAAGAATGAAAGATTGAGATTTAAGACTTTTGTGACAAACCGAGTTGGAGAGATACTCAATTTGTCAAATCCCTCACAGTGGAGGCGTTAGCTACCAGTATTAATCCAGCAGATTTGGCATCCAGAGGAACAAGTGCTAAGTCTCTCTTGAAGGCTAACACCTGGGTGTTAGGACCAAAGTTTCTTCAGGACCCTGAATGGAAATGGCCTGTAAATCCTGAGGACATAAGTCATTTTGCTCTGGAGGATCCAGAAGATCCAGAGGTCAAGACATTGGTTTCTGTTAATGCGACACCAATGAACAAGTGGATCCGATTATGGACTTCATTCATTCATTTTCTTCTTGGGATAAATTGAAAACAATGGTTGGGTGGCTACTCAGGTTTAAACAATTGTTGTTCAAACTGGCTCAAAAGAGAGCACAGCTGAAGTTGGATCTTGCAGATTCTAAACTTGATGAGTTTAAATTTCAAGAAAGATTGGAGAAAGAAATGAATGTGTACAAGAAAAATGTGGCATTAGGAGCCTTATCTGTGGAGGAGTTTGAGAAAGCTGAGAGTGCCATCATTTGCTATTGTCAAAGAAAGCGATATCCAGAGGAAATGACAAGTTTACAGAAACATGAAGGTGTGAAGAAAACAAGCCAGCTCTATAAGCTTGATCCTGTTCTTGAAGGTGGTGTACTAAGAGTTGGTGGAAGGCTAAGCAAAGCAGCTATGCCTGCTGAAGCTAAATACCCAGTCATATTGGCTAAAGACCTTCACATCTCAGAAATTTTACTGCGCCATATACATCATCAGACAGGCCATGGTGGACGTAATCATATGCTTGCTGAACTGCGTCAAAAGTATTGGATCCCAGGTGCCAGCGTTGCAATCAGGAAGACTCTATCAAAGTGCATGATTTGTCGACGACTCCATGCTGTACCAGGAAGCCAAAGGATGGCAGACCTTCCACAGGAACGAGTGTATCCAGACAAACCCCCATTCACTTGTGTGGGTGTGGATTGTTTTGGTCCCTTTGAAGTTAAGCGTGGAAGGAGCCTGTTGAAACGATATGGAGTCATCTTTACCTGCATGGCTATAAGAGCAATTCACCTTGAAATGTTGTCATCACTGGATACTGATTCCTTCATCAATGGTCTCAGAAGATTTATTGCTAGACGTGGCCAAGTTTTGGAGCTACGTTCTGACAATGGAACCAACTTTGTAGGAGCTGAACGCGAACTAAGAAAAGAAATTGAAAAATGGAACCAAACTCTAATTAATAACACTCTTCTTCAGAAAGGAATAAAATGGTCTTTCAATCCCCCTACTGGCTCACACCATGGAGGTGCATGGGAAAGTCTTATTAAGTCTGTTCGGAAAGTGTTAAATTCTGTTTTGAGAACACAGAGTCTTGATGAAGAAAGTCTTCGGACAGTTTTCTGCGAAGTTGAGGCTATCATCAATAGTCGACCTATAACCAAAGCCTCTACTGATGCACACGACCTGGAAGCACTAACTCCAAATCATCTTCTTCTCTTAAAGACCACACCTTTATTGCCACCAGGAGTGTTTTCCAAGAATGATGTCTACGCTCGACGAAGATGGAGACAGGTGCAATATATGGCGGATCTCTTCTGGAAGCGTTGGTTAAAGGAATACTTGCCTCAACTACAAGAACGGCAGAAGTGGCAAAGAACAAGACGGAACTTTTTGCCAGGAGATGTCGTCCTTATCGTGGATGACTCTGCTCCACGCAACTCTTGGTTAATGGGTAGAGTTGTGAACATTGTTCCAGATAAAAGAGGACTTGTGCGAACAGTTCGCATCAAGACAAAGACAAGCTTCCTGGAAAGACCTATTACCAAGTTGTGCCTGCTTCAGGAGGCAGCAACACATTTAACAAACTTTTCTCTCCTTTCCATTTACCAGTGACTTCCTTTTCTCTAGTTGATTGCTTATTCTAAATGATAGATTAAAATAAATTTGATACGGAGCAATTTATAATTGTTTCTTAGGTTTGTCTCTTACAGTGTTGACACTTCAGATAATTATTTTTGTAATAATTAGGGGCCGGAATGTAAGAGCCATATAGTCAAAATAAGCAATTACTGATGTGGCAGGAGCACAAGGTGTTGACACTTCGGTGGTGGGTGTGTCAAGGTGGGCGTGACTGTCACTTAGGTATGAATGGAGCCGAATTGGCGCGCTGGTTTAGTATGTATGAGGAAGCGGGTGTGACGGTGGTTGTCATAATTTCTGTTGACCATGCTATAATGTCGCTTATTGTTGGCGCCATTGTTTGGTTTAGCCTGGTCAGTATGTGTCAGTAGCTACTTGTAAAGTCTCAAATATGGCTGTTAAAGTTGGAATAAATGGATGATTGCAATAACTTGAAGCGACCTGGAGTTTGTTGAAGCATGCGTCGGACAGCGAGAAATTCACCCCGTTAACCCAGTGCGGTCCTCTACAATACCGTTGGTTTGCCGCACATTTAATTACCTTTTTTCTTTTTTTTGTCAGAAAAAGAATTAAAACATTTCTAATATCTCTGTGGAAGCATAAATACTAAATCAAACAAGACTCGTAACATAATAGGCAACTATTAGTGTCATTAACTTGTTTTTTCTTCCGACTAGGTGGAACAATAAGGCAATATGACGTCTCTTTCCTTCCACCGCTGCTTCTGACCTTTGAACTTCCTGGAGATTACCCGTCCTCCGCCCCTCCCTCCTTCACTCTCACCTGCAGCTGGTTGACTCACCCACAGGTAATAAATAAATGACAGTGGTGGAAAAACGTCTGAAACATTGTACTGGGGATCAGTCACACAATAAATAAATAAAAAGTTATGTACTATATGTAACTATAGTGAGGGGCGCTGCGCTACAGGGGCGCCAAAAACGAGGGTGTGAAATTTATTCCTAGTCAGCATTTTCTTCGTCCAGCCAAAGTCCACATTGAAAGGAAACCTACAAGACCAGAGGAAAGCATCTGCAAACTCCAAGGAAAATACTACGACAGTGGATTAGGGTTGTTGTTGTTGTTTATTTAAAATAAAATTAAAATTGTAAATAAATTTCCAGCAAAAAACTTGGATATTTTTTGACCAATTTTGAACTTTTCAGACTCGGTTCCTACTACAAACAACTTAAAACATTTGTTTCAAAAGTCTAAGATGATTAAAATTTTATCATGTTTTTAAATTTTGAGATTAGTCTCAAAATTTCTGAGTTGTTTCAAGCAAATACTTGAATTGTCAAACTTATGAGAAAATTTCTGAGATGAACCTAAAAAAAAAAGTGAAATGTATTTTTTGTTTTTTGGCAGAAATGTATTCCCTTCTTTTCTATGTATAATGGCCTTAATACGCCGTCGTAAAACTCCTCCAAACCATGGATTAAACATATTTTTTGTTTCTCTGTATCAGCTAACGTCCCTGAGTGATCAGCTCACAGATCTCTACCAGGCCACTGGGGGCGCTGTGGTGCTCTTCTCCTGGATCCAGTTTCTGAGAGAGGAAGCCCTAAAGCAGGTGGACATCCACAATCTGCTGGAGCTTCCTTCTGACCAGAACCATTCTTCCTCAGCTGCAGACAGTTCTGAACTTCCTGTGTCTGTTCCGGGCGGACAGGAAGTCGTCCCTCCAAACGAAGACCAAAGAGACTCTGGTCTCTCTTTGACTGCGTCTCAGATTCTCCTGTCCCAGATTTTGATCCATGATGCAGAGCAGAAACAAAAGGTGTTTGACGCCACGCCGTTTGACTGCGGCGTGTGTTTCTCGAGCCGGTTCGGGTCCGAATGTGTGCAGCTGTACGAGTGCGGCCACATCTTCTGCCGGACCTGTCTCGACGAGTTCTGGAAAGCCCAGATTACGGAAGGGAACGTCCGCGGCGTTACCTGTCCTCAGGTAGACTGCTCTGCCACATCAACACCTGCAGAGGTACGCCGCATTTTGAGACGCCTTGGAAAAAAAAAATCAATTAAACAAATGCTGCAGTTAGTGGAAGCTATTGCTAAAGCGCTAACCATGAACATTAGCTCCACTAACATGGTATACCAAGATGACTCTACTCTAACTTCAACAATGTTTATACTCACCATGTCCCAATGAAACATGTCTTACAACACAGTATATCGCCCTCAACCGCTCTCGACCAAAAATAACCAATCAGAGCCAGGAGGTGGGTCTTAGCGGGGTTAGCCATTCTAATGTACTTACTGCTATATGTGCTAATGGTTTAGAAACAACTTACTGTTACAGGAAACCATTTATTGGCCATCATCAGTGGCTATCCTAACATTAGCTACACTAACAGTAATATTAGTGGAGCTAACAGTGGTGTTATAGCTAACACCACTGTTAGCTCCACTAAGCTCCACCATTCACAATGTGCTATGCTAGCTGTCTGAGCAAAGCTGCAACATTTTGTGATTGGCAGCACTAAGACCCGCCTCCTCGCTCTGATTGGTTGTTTCTAGTTAGCATTGGGAGACGGTAGAGGAGCTAAACTTTTATCACATCAAACTGTCACAACAGTGATAGTTTCAGCTAATATGTAAAATATAGATGTATTAGAAAATTAATGCAACAATGTAGAAAGTATTCATTATTTTTTAAAAACATTTTAATAGCTATAATGAGTCATAAATTTACAGGATTTTTCTTCCTTTTTGTTTATTTTGGTGAAAATAATTACATAAATCTCATACATGTATAGAGTTTTATCCTCTTTTTCCCTTCTGTGTGTCTCTACTGCCTCCTACAGGTGAAAAGTCTTGTAGGAGAGAAGCTCTTTCACAGATATGACCGTCTTCTGCTACAGTCTACCTTGGACATTATGCCTGGTATGCCTATCTATAATGGAGACCTATTATGCAAAACACACATTTTGGACATTTTTCTGCTTCCATTTAGGTCTGAACTGCTTCTGCAAACAACCTAAATGTTTAAGAATAAAACAGACAGAAGTTTTCTGACAATGAGTTCATGTTTTTGGTGTCTGGAAAATGAGCCGTTTCTAAAACCTTCTGAATGTATTGTCACAAATTAGCAGGCACATATTCCACCCATCTTACCTAGCAACCACGAAGTTCCACCTGTTACCTAGCAACCCGAGCTGAGCTCCAGTACGTTTGGTCAGCTGGTTTTACTGCTGTATGCGCTGCACAATGGCTGCTGGAAAACACAAGAGTTTTTTCGTTGACTTAAAATCCAGAAACCTCTTGCTGCATTATTGTTGGTTGTGAAGGAGGTTTCACTTCTGCTTTTCAAAGATGTACGGTTGTATAATGGTGCATCTGCTTTTACATGCGAGTATAAACGTTGAGTCATTGTGCAAAAAAAGTTTATGAACATGTTTTGTATAAGCTCCTCTAATGTTTCCTGTTTAAGGAAACATTAGAGCTCACTCAGATACATTTCAAGGTTAAAGGAAAACTACACATCCTCATCTCTCATTTTTTATTTTTCCTTTTTAGACATCACGTATTGTCCTCGGCTTACTTGCGGTTCTGCTGTGATCTTGGAGAAGTCCAGCCCTGCAGCGATGTGCTCCGTCTGCAGCTTTGCTTTCTGTGTAGACTGCAAAAGAACGTACCATGGAACAAGCAAGTGCTACGAAGAACCTGACTTATCCACAGAGAAGAGTGAAGAACAGCTGATAGCTTTCCCAAAGACAGAAGGTACATTCTTCCTGTTAAAAAAAACCTCTGTGTATCTCAAAATCCTGATGATTTGGTTGAACTTTAACAATTTGAGGAAACCATTTACCTTAAACTAGGGGAGTCCAAAGCGTAATTCTGTGTGATCATGACAAAGTTATACAGAAAAAGACTGTGTCTGTTACAGCCGCCTGTTATTTTAAGTCAAATTTCATAGTAAGTAGGGCTATAACTATCTGAGTTTTTACACACAAAAAACTAACTACGTATCAATTTTTTTTATTAAGTTTGGTTAATACCAGGGTTTTTTTTTTTTACTGGAAATGATCTAAATGTTTTTCTAGACTAAATAAACTCAACATAAATACCCAGAATTTTAGGCCTTTTATTAAGACAAAAGCTATTGCATTTTTAATTCAGATAAAAAAAAAATCAAAAAAATTATTTTGCATTTAAGTTTGAAAAACTATTTGAAATAAATTAATGAAAATGAAATGAAATGGAATTCAGTTATTTGATATAAATTGTTACCATTTAAAGAGAAATGTAAAGATAGAGCGATTTAAGTTTCTCCAAACAGCAATAAATGTGCAGGTTGTGCTTCAGGATATATTTTATTTTTTCCAGAGGGGATCCAGGCGCTTCTGGAAGATTATGCTAAAGGTGGCAAGCGGAGGCGTCGGCTTCTAGAAAACAGATATGGCCGTAAAACCTTTGTTTACACCTTTGAAAGGCATTCTAGCGAAAAATGGATAACCACCAACACCAAACCCTGCCCTCACTGCTTCTCCCCAATACAGGTATGTTTTGCTTTTAACAGCTTTAGATTCTCATTGTTTCAGACAATCTGGTTCTTTTCTTCACATTATGTTGTTGTTTGTTTGTGTTGCAGAAAGATGGCGGATGCATCCACATGTTTTGCACTTATTGTAAACGGGATTTTATGTGGCAGTGACTCTGTAGACTTGACTCTTTAGAACAGACTTTCTCAAACTTTGGACCGCGGCCGCCCCCTAGCGGCCCCCCAAGGGACTGCACGTAAACGACCTGTTATTTACCGTGACGTCACCTCGAAGTGCGACGCTACAGCTAGCTTAGCAAAGGATTGTGTTTAAAAATAATAATGGATAAAATCGGATACCGGTGGAAAGAAAACAACACCAGGAATACGTGTATGCAGAGGTGGACAGAGTACTAAAAAACTACTGAAGCAAGAGTAGTTCTACTTCCACATATTTTTACTCAAGTAAACATAAAAAGTAGCCGTTCAAGAATTTATTCAAATAAGAATAAAAAAGTATTTGGTGAAAAGTACTGAGGAAATAATCAAATTACCATTATTTTATCTTTGAAAATGACATAATAAAAATCAAATAACAAAATCAGGCAGAGAAAGAAATTTCAAAATCAGTTAAATTTATATTTATATAATTATAAAATTTGCTTGAAAAAAGCTCCAAAATTCTTAGATTACTCACAGAAATGTAATTTTTTTTCCAGAAAATTTCTGAGTTAGAAAAGTTGAACATTTGCAACAAAAAAACTTGGAAATTTTAAGATTAATCTCATTAATTATTTAGAGAAAAACATGAAAATATCTGTTTCAAAGGTCAAAATTTTTTGACTTTGGACATTTTTGACTTGAAACTAGAAATTTAATGTTTTTTGTTGTTGTTGTTTTTTTCTGGCAGAATTTATTCTTTTTTGTTTTAGTTTATGTGCAGAGGCCCTAATACACCATTGTATGAAAACTCGCTTTTCAATGCAGGTTTAATAATTTTTAACTCTCATGAAGGAATTAGAACCATCATCAGAACAAACAAAGCAAAACACTGAATCAATCAGTTCTGTAAATATGTAAGATGAGGTCAGCAGGTTACATTTCTACGGAAGAGTCTTAGGGCCACCGAAAAAAAAAAAAATTCTGAGATTAAATACAACAAACATTTTAAATGCCGAAAATGGGATGGAAATTGTAAAAATATATATATTTTCTAATTACACTTAAGTTGTCCAGACAAACTTCAACATTTTCATTTATGAAATCAAGTCCAAATATTACATTATCTGTTTAAAATAGAAATAATAAAGTTTTCAGAATAAAGCCAACCTAACAATAACATTACATAAAGAACATGTTTTAAATTTACACGAGTGTCTCAAATAAACAGCCAAGAACATCCAAATTTAACTAACATTTGAGAATGTTAACTTTGGGACATCTGGTCAGGATGCTTCCTGGACGCCTCCCTGATGAGGGTTAGGGCGTCCCGCCTGGAGGAGGCCCCCGCGTCCCGCCTGGAGGAGGCCCCCGCGTCCCGCCTGGAGGAGGCCCCCGCTCGGCTGGCCTGGGAACGCCTTGGGATTCCTCCGGAGGAACTGGTGGAAGTGGCTGGGGAGGGAAGTCTGGGTCTTCCTTCTGAAGCTGCTACCCCCGCGACCCGACCCCGGATAAGCAGCAGAAGAAGATGGATGGATGGATGAACTTTGGGACAACCTACAGTTTTCCAACTTGCGTCAGTTTAATTTTATGGGGAATAAAGGAATATAAAAATAGTCTGCAATTTCTGAAAAAATCTTCTATTACTCATCTGTTGTGTTTAATTGGGTTGATAAATATGTTAGGTAATTCATTCACAACAAAAAATCATCTGAAACAAAGTATTTTCAAAATCAGGTGACGAATATGTTCTATCTTAATATTCATCGTAGGGTGCTTGTCTGCCAGAGTAAAAATGTCTTCTGAAAAGAGCAACTTTTAAGCAGCTAAGTATGTATTTCTGTGTTAATAATTTTTTATTAATTGTTCTGATGTAATATTCTAACTGTAGTCAACATTAAGGCCAGAAAACATCAGTATATTTATAATTAATTTATATAATGTGTTTCACTGAGTGAATTTTGTTAATGAAATAAATGTTTGACTAATATTAAAATTTATCATTACTCTGTTAAGTGCAGTTCCTTCGCTGCCCTTTGCCAAATAGATATTTTAACGGCGCCCCCTACTGCCACGGCGGTTAATAGACGGTCACAGTAAACCAGGGGTGGGCACTCCTGGTCCTGGAGGGCCTGTGTTCTGTCAGATAGCCATACATTGTCAGATCGTCATACGCGTATGACAAACTGATGGCTATATCTGTCAGATCAGCATACGTTTGCATACGTTTCAGCATACGTTGTCAGATAGTCATACGCTTAGCTCAGACATGTATACGTTGTCATTACCATATGATTTTATTTAATCAGCAACATAGAATCATGACGTAGATAAGGATTTTTTTCAAAAGTGAAACACTGGTTTTGCCCCAGTTTCAGTGTGAGTAAAAATTGCGTTTTCATACACGACATGCTATCCAAGTTAGCAGACATGTTATCCAACCCAAAAATATTAAGGAAGTGGGGGACGTGAATTTAAACAGGGCGTGTTTTAGGACGTGTTTTGTAGTTTACTGCAGCTGCAGCAGCATTAAATTTAATTTATTTAGTTACTTTTTATTGTGTCTCTTCTCGCGTATGACAAGCTGACGACTCCTCTCAATATGGCGGACCTCCTGCAGAATGCGCATGCGTGCGC
Organism: Gambusia affinis; assembly: GCF_019740435.1. Taxonomy (NCBI): domain Eukaryota; kingdom Metazoa; phylum Chordata; class Actinopteri; order Cyprinodontiformes; family Poeciliidae; genus Gambusia; species Gambusia affinis. The sequence continues at coordinate 27,295,421 of NC_057877.1, read as the reverse complement.
ATGCGCTCTTACCATATGTATGCTATTCTGACATGTATGGCTATCTGACAGAACACCTGTGTCCTGCAACTCTTAGATGTCTCCCTGGTCCAATACACCTGAACCACCTCCCAACTGCAGTCAGATTCTCCTGCTAATGACCTCATTATTTGACTCAGATGTGTTGAAGTAAACATTTATTTAAAAGTTGCAGGACACCGGGCCTCCAGGACCAGGAGTGCCCACACCCGCAAACTGTAGCGGAAGGAAAATGAATCCCATGTTTACTCCGCCACTTCACAGCCAACGACATCAGTTTGTCATCGATTTTGTCAGAAAAAAACAACCTAAGAAGGTAATTACTAAAATTCAATCACGAATTAAGCAGGAATTCAGCTATTTCTTCGTCTTAGCTTCGAAGCTAACGATTGCTACCAACTCCTCTGTTGTTAGCGAAGCCACTGAACGCCGATATCTAGTTTATCCAGTTCTACCTGTTGATAAGCGCGTTTTCTGTCAAGTTTTAGTCCTGCTGCTAGTTTTTCTTCTTCCACCAGGTAGCTGACCTGGGCTGCGGCGAGTGTAAGCTCCTGAAACAGCTCAGGTTTCAGCGGAACATTGAGCTGCTGGTCGGCGTGGACATCACCGGTGCCAAAATCAAGAAACATATGTGAGTGAAGAAAAGGGAAGGGCACTTTTTTATCGCTAGCTTACAAACTTTCCACAGAAATAATAAAAAAATACATATTTATTTTTATTTACTAATTATTAACAACAATGCATGAACCGTCACGGTTAAGGGCTATTTAGAAACGCCAGTTAACCTAAAAAAAAAAAGGATCCTAACTTTTGCAAGATCCTGCTTAAGTTTCTCGAGATTTTCTCTCAAGGCACTTTACAATAAAAGTAAATTCAATCCGTTGAAAATGAGAATTTGTTTCCATTCAACTTACCTGGTTAAGTAAAGATTAAATAAAATTAATAAACACAGGCGGATGCCTCCATTTCAATTGATCGGTATATTTTACAAATTAACTTATCTAAGAAAACTTGGCTGTTTGCATGCAGTCAATGATTTGCCACTGTAACCCTTCTCGTTTGTCACAGCAGCAGTGAAGCCTTGGTTGATTGTTGTCAACTAGAGCGATACAAAATTAAACTCTCACAATGTGACTGACTGCACCAAGTGGTCCAACAGCTGAAAAACAAAAGACACAGTTGGTGTCTTTTCAGCCACAAACACCAACTGGCGCAGCTCTCACTCATAGGGTCCTATTTTTCCAGCCCAGCCATGAGAAAACTTTATAAACTATGTTTATAAATGTTAAATGATCTTACAGTATTTCGTTAATTGTTGAACTAGAAAAATATAACCCCAAGAAAAAAAAAATAGCGAAGAGCTGCCTCTGCACCTTCCTCCTCCAGCGATGCTCAGCATCCTGGTGGGGAAGCCGAGAGAGCCGGAAGGACCCGTTACATGCAGTCACTCATCACACCACTAGGTGGCTCCAAATGCATGGATCAAAAACCTCATTACAAACACATACACACTATTGTTATTATTTTGGGCAAAATTCACATTGCACACTTTTCTCTGTTACACCACGGTCATTTCTCCTGGACGTTCATGTAGTGGCAGTTTGGATAAGTAATTATAATTTCTTTTTCAAAACAAACAAACCAAAAAAGAATAAGGAACTGATCCTAGTACAGAACCTTAGAACCTTGTGGGACACAATAACGCAGTAACTAACTGTTACCTCTCTCATAATGAAATTTACTGACTAAGTTGGAGTTGAAGCACTTTGAATTTCCTTGTTGCTGAAAATGTGCTACTTAAATAAAATTACCTTAAATTAGTTTAAAGCTGCTGCAACAGACTGGCGACCTGTCCAGGGTGACCCCGCCTCTCGCCCTGAACGTAGCTGGAGAGGAACCAGCAACCCTCCCGACCTCATTAGGGTCAAGGGTGAACAGAAAATGGATGGATGGATGGATGGTTTAAAGCTGCTTATTTGTTTTCTGTAACCTTTTCCAGGGTCTGTATTAAGATGTAGTTTAGTGAATTATCTCTGAAATTATATCATTTCCATCTTCAGCTACTTCAGTTTCTGCGCTGTGAAGTGATGATTTTTTTTAAATAAACCGATGGAAGTTCTTTATGTAAACCATTACCGTGAACAGAACATTTTTCTTTTGCTTTATACAATTCAGTTTATTAATTTGTTGCTTGTTTGTCTCTCCAGGCACAGATTGGCTCCTCTGTCCACAGACCACCTGCAGCCCACCTTCGACCAGCTCCACATTGATCTGTACCAAGGTTCAGTCACACAGAGAGACGCTCGGCTCCGAGGGTTCGACTTGATGACCAGCATAGAACTGTAAGTGGCTGTTGGAGCTACAAAGTTATTTGTTAAATAATTATTTCTGCTTTCAAACATGTTATTTTGTCATGTCTGGTTTTTGCAGTATAGAACACCTCACTCTTCCTGATTTGGAGCTCTTTTCTTCTGTGGTTTTTGGATACATGAGACCAGCGAGCGTCATTGTCAGCACCCCGAACTCTGAATTCAACAAACTGTTTCCTGGACTGACTGGTTTCAGACACAGCGACCACAAGTTTGAGTGGAACAGATCAGAGTTCAGATCCTGGTGCGGTGCAGAGATTCAATTATTCACAAAAAACAACAACAATGCAGCAAAACATCATGCAAAGTTAATTTAAAAAAATCCAACTCATTATTTCATGACCCATGGAGTGATATCTCAAGTCGAGCTGAAACAATTAATCGTGATTAATCGATTTATTTAGTAATTGATTAATCGTTAACTGGAGTATACACTGAAAAAAGGGGCATTTGATGAAAAAGACAACATATTTAGAGCAGTATTTAGGCCAAAATTAAGAAAAAATACATAAATTTTGCATGTAGTATAAAAATACCTGCGAATGTCTGAATATGTTTTAGCTTCACTTGGTTCAAATTCACAAGAGGAATGCAATATTTTTGTATTTTAGACAATAAAATTTTTGTTTTTTATTTATAAAGGGAACTGAATTCTTTGTTTACATTAATATATTTCAAATATCATATAAAAAATGGTCAAATTAAAAATCTGTAGAACCGTTTTTTTCTTTATCCGATTAATCGTTGGAAAAACAAATTAACCAAGAAACATAATGGGTCTCCTTTAAGGCCAGATAGTTCAAAAGAAAGTAATTTAACAAAAAAGGAGTAACTTTTGTAAATGTAAGTAAAAAATTATTTGTTTTGTGAATATGAAATAAAACAATTTACTATGTTGTGCATTTTAAAATGACAAAATAAGACAATAATGTTCTGGCCATAAAGTTGAGCACATTGATTCATTTCAGGCTTTCAAACAACAATTTTGCCTCTTGGATTTTTCCCTTTTAACGTCCATTTTGCATCCTGCAGGGCTCTTAAAGTGTGTTTGGATTATGGCTACGAGGTTGAAATCACCGGAGTTGGAGAAGCGCCTCAGGAGCAGCAGGAAAGTGTCGGTTTCTGCTCCCAGATTGGTGTGTTTCAACGTCTGAACGTTTCACCCGACCGAGATGAGGAGGAAGTGTTTTCCTACACTTTGGTGAGTCTGTTCCTCTACAAGCAGCTGGTTCTCGCATGCATCACTGAGGGCTGAAACGATTAATCGCGATCAGTCAATTATTGAAATAATCGTCAATTAATCATTAGCTGGAGTAAAATGCAATGATACAGCAGTCCTTTAGTCGACTTGCACCAGGTGAACTGAAGCTGCCGCTTGAGGAGTTGTGGTTAAAATATATTCGTAGACAAAGGTTTTCTTTATGTTAAACATAAAATTTATTTATTTAGTTTTTACAGTTTTACTGGTTTAAATGTTTTTTTTCGTCGTCAAATTGTCTTTTGTTGAGCCTGTAAACTTCAGTTAATGATTAATTGATTATTAGTTGGCAATTGCTTCATTAATTGATTAATCCAGTTAATTGTTTCAGCCATACAGAAACCCAAGGATGTTAAGTCTTCAAAGACCAAAAATTTACTTAATCGCCCAAAGAAGGCAAATACTGGGGCGATACAAAGTTTATGTTTGAACTTCTCGACTTTGATATTTTAACCCATAGTTTCTTGTTTTAGGTGTACTCTGTAAATTACCCCACTTTGCGTGACAACAACACTTTCACCAGAGTCCTGGTGAGCGAGGTTCTGTTCTGGGCAGAACGACTGAAGAACAGGTGGATGGAGGAAACGACTGGAGGGACGAATTGTGTTTTACCACACAGTCAGACTGAACAACAGAAACCATCAGGTACACGAAGACGCTGAATTAAAACTGCATTTCTCTGCTTTAATTTGTACAAAACCTCTTTTTCCGTTCAGCATGTACGGACAGGTTGGGTTGTCCAGGTGGAGGTGGAGGGGAGGAGCTTACCGTGTCGCTTTGGATAAACGACCAAGAAGAGTCCGGGATCGTAAACAGGTTTGTTTCCGTTTGGAAGAGAAGAAATGTTTAAATTCTGACAATTTTGTTCACGTTGGGAACAAAACGTTGCATGGATTTCTCTAACATCAAGATTAATGTATATGAATAAATACATGCAAATATGTAAAGTAACAGTTAGATGCATAAAGGTGTGTGAATGCATGTATCCGTTATTGTGTTTGTTGTTGTTTCAGGTTTGTCGTCGTTCCTCTGGCGGCGCTCTGGTCCTTCTGTCCCAAAATCGCTGAACTGAGTGGAAATGTTTCCAACCTGAGACGTTTCCTGATGGACCAGCCTCAAGTTAAACTCTCTCAGGACGGATCCGCTCTACTCGTAAAGTGTGAAGCACAAGGTACTGCCTCCTTACTATAGAATGTGAACTGTGTCATTTGTACTGAGACATCTTTGGTCCAATTAAACATAACTTTAATCAACACCATTATTGATAAAAACCACGTCCCGCATGTTTTGAAATCGCCTCTTACTTTTAAGACCCTTTGCAGTATCCATTATGTTTATTTTTAAAACCTTTTAGTAGGGCTGCAACTAACAATTGTTGGTAATTGATCATTCGGACAATCGATTAATCGTATATAAAAATGGCAGATTCTGCAAATTTCTCATTTAACCACTTAAACCTTCGTTTAAACAATATTCAAAATGATTGAAGAGGCAAACAAACAAATAATTCATTTCTTTCTAAAGTAAGAAAATAGAATTTTATTGACTAAACTGCAAACACAAGGTATTCCTTTTGGGTCCGATTAATCGTTTGTGGATTGATTAATTTTTGGATTAACTGATTAATAATTGGATATCAAACGAGCCTCACTGGAGCGTTTTATTTATTTATTTTTATTTACAGAATTTGAATCAGGTGAAGCTAAAACTGCCACTTGAGTCGTTTTGAATTAACTTATTTACAAACAAATGTGATTTTTGTTGTAGTTTTGACTTAATTATTGCTTTAAATATGTAATTCTGTCAGCTAATAATTTTTTTTTGAGTCCATAATGCAGTTAATGACTAATTGATTACTGAATTAGCTGGCGATTATTCCAATAATCAGTTAATCACGATTAATTGTTCCAGTCCTATATTTTAGTTCCAGATGATGCAGGAATGCAATTAATTGCGTTTAAAAAAATTTTTTTACACCTTAAAATATATGTAAATAATTAATCAAAATGAATGTGTTGAAACATGTTTCAATATCTGAATCTAACGGTTTCTGACATTTAATTTTACTTTTCTGATTCTTTGAATTTATAAAAATGTTTGTGTAATCTACAGTTTGTCCAGCAGATGGCAGAACTGCCTAAATTTTAGAGAACACAATGTTCCTGCATGTACTCGGACCCTCTTGATGGGATTTTGTTGTTTTTCAGAACCAGAACAGATCAACAGCGATGATGAGGAAGATGCACCAGCCGTCCAGTGTTCCCATCAAACTGAACCAGAGGAAGACTGGGAAGCAAAAATTTGACTTGGAGAAATCAGTTGTTGTTGTCAGGAAAAGCTGGTAATGTAAATTAATCTACCCTGCGGTGAATGTTTGTTTAAATAAAGGTAAAGTTTTTCAGTTCTTTTCTGTCTGAAGGCTCGTAAACTGAAAATGGACCCAAACAACGAATCGTGATTCTTCCACCTCATGGAAAAACTCTGATGGCATCGAGGCGTTTTAAACGGTTTTATTCAGCAGTGCTGCGGAGACATTTTGCCGTTCAGTACAGTCATTAGGGAAGCAGTTTGTCAAAAAACAAAACCAAAGAAACAAATCCGTACCAGAGAACACTCATCGCGTCAGAATGTCACTTTACAATAATTAGTTTACAGTTTTAATTAGACAACAGCTTCACAGAAGAGAAAAGCACCATGTTTGGAACATGTTAGGTACCGAGATGAGCGCCAACAGATAAACGCTTTATTCCAAACAAAAAGACAAAACAATCACCTTCAGACCATGAGACTTCTGGCACCCAGAGTTTAAACATTTAGTACTAAATTGCTCATTAAAAAGACACTTTATTTTCAGACAACATTTATTAAAAATGTCACATCGGCAACAAAGATTAGAAAACAAGAACAATCTTCAAATCAAAAACAACTAAAAATGATTCATTACTTCAGATAACATTTTATGAGAACAAAATTACATTTTGGATAAAGAACAAGTGAACAATTATTCCTTCAACGTGAAAATGGATGGCACAATAAAATGAGGAAGAGGAGGACAAAATGCGCCACAAAGCTCAACAGATTAAAACCATGCATGTCACAAAATGGCCTAGTTAAAACACTAAAGGCTTGTGCAGATATGGCTGTAATGAGTTTAACATTTATTCTACGACTTGCAGTCACTCCTGATGGAAAAACAAAACAGCCCGTTTTCTAGACGGTTGATAATCCGTCAAGTTATTTGCCTACTTTGTTCTGAAACATCATGAACTTTGAACCCTAACAGGATATAAACAGTCTTCATACAACAAGAGGAATTCAGCACAGATTCATTCAATAGTGCAGTTTTCTACCATAGGTTTTCCTTCCACTCAACTTTCCCTGTGTATTCTTGGATACAGCCAGGTTAATTTAATAATTACATCTTATGTAATTATTAAATCGTCCTTGCTGAGGGTCTCAGTTACTGGCTGCTGGAAAACGGTCAAGTCGGCTTTCTTCACGATGATTGTGAGAACGATTTATTTAAATATCAACGTGTGTGTGACGTACGGAAGACAAATAGGGCCAATGGAAAAAAACAAACAAAATTTGACATTTTTTCCCCCCCAAAAAATTCAGATTTTCTTTCCCCGTCAAAATTCTGAATTTAATCTCAGAATTGACTTTTTTCCTCAAGAATTTTGACTTTTTTCAAAATTTTATTTAAAATTTTTTTTCACTGGCCTTCACCCTCTTCCATATGAGTGACTCTTGAATGAGAATACTTAAATATAAATGGTTGCTGTTTGCTCATAATGCATCTGACCGTTGAGCGTTTTCCTCTTGGCAGTGGATCACTTTATACTAGATTTTTTTGCTGTTCGGTTTGTTTACAAACAAAACTGCAGCATATGCATCAGATTCACAAGAGCCAGTTAATCAGTCAAACATGAACTTTCATTCATTTGTTTTTTTTCCCTGACCTGCAGGTCGGTGTGGATTGATGAAGAACCGCTTTAAAGCAAAGATTCAAGATATTAATCCTCACATTTTTAGCTACAGTTTCATTTAATGATGCAAAGTGGGAACATTTTTATTAATAAGTTGCTAATTGTAAAATAAATTTGGTTGTTCAATGACTGGATGGATTAGAAGCATAAAATAATGGCTAAAGATCTAGTTATAAAAAAATGCAGTTTTGGTAAAACAAATCAAGTTTTGCTCTTTTGTCTTTGACAGTTTCAACATTAAATTACATAAAATCCCATCATTCATTCAACACAGAAGTCTCACACATTGTCACCCACTCATTGTCCGCATTCACACATAAAATAGCTTACATCTTATGTTTCTGTAGTAAAATATTCTCGCCTTGAAAACACAAACAGTTATCGGTGCCAACTGCAGCTCTTCAGCTGCTTACAGGCAAATATTCCAGCTAAAGTCCTATCTTAAGTACGTCCAAAACAAGCAGACTAAAGGAATGTATCGAAAACACTTTAAAGGTGCACAAAGAGAAATTAATCTCCTCATTGGAATAAAAAAAAAGCATAAACATGTAGATCTGCCAACGCCCAAACTGAGTGAAAACATTCAACTGAAATATAACAGTTTCTTGGAGCGATTTGATAAATTTAATTCTTTAATCTACAGCTCTGCGTGTTTATTTGAGGTGATATCTTGCCACTTCTTTCTCCTGAATGTATCTGGTGAATTACAGCGGCTTAAATGAACACAAGGGGGCGCTATGGTTATGACAGAGATCAGTGATCAGGCTTGACACAGTGCTGATAATAAGGGCGATGTGTTTGCTGTGGGAATTGAGAAACAAACACAAACCAGTTGTTTAAAGTGTGATCAGGTTCATCCTGTCATCGCAGCGCTAATGCTTCATCACCACCTGTTCGTACGCTCCAGCGCCAACCCTGACGACAGAAAAAAATTTTATTAAACCATCACTATTTATTGATTTATTGCTAGCATTGTCTAAAAATAGCCTTGCTGTGTTTAGAATAAATTTGTAAAAAATATATTACAAAACAGACTAATAAAATGTATTTAATCAAAACGTTAATATTATATCTAAGGATGTTTATACACCTCTGGCAGATTGGGTTTGATCTAGGATCAAAATTGCAACACTTGATAAATTTTCAGCTGGTGTCTCAAACCATCCAAACTAATTGAAGAACCTGTTCCCCTCCTGGCCTGTGGGGGCGCTGTACCAAGATCCACTGAAGGAAACAACACAAAAATCTCTGAACTTAGTTTTCGGAGCACAACTAAGTTCTTCATGAATTTTTAAAAAAATGGAGCTGCATCAGATTTATAGGATTTTTGTTTGTCGTTTGTAAAAGACTGAGTCATTTCTCCCGCTATCGATAGATTTGAGTGTTTTTGTTTGTTGAATTTACCCATAATGCCCAGCATAATAGTCTACTTCCTCCTTTTGGACCAGTCTCCGGTCTGCTTAGTGTTCATTCATACCAGCCCTTCTTAATCCAGTTTAATCAAATTCTAGTTCGTTTGTCTAGGAAGCCTGGTTCTTTTGGGAGGTGTGAATGTGTAAACGGACTAAAAAAGCAAACTCTGATCCGTCTAGAGAGCTTGGACTCAGTTCAGTTGAAGTGAACTCTTGTGTGGTTTGAATGCATATGTGAACACCAAGCAGACCAGAGACGGCTCCAAAAGCAAGAAGTGGACTACAGAGCAGGGGATTCTGGGTAAATACAACCAAAGCGAACATGATGGTCTCTAGCTAGCAAGAAATGGCTTGTAGTCTTTTACCAACAAATAAAAATCACACTGACACTACTTTATTTTTGTTTACATTTCATGAAGAAGGAAGTTGTGCTCAGTATCTTCTTCAAAGGTTTTCATGTTGTTTCCTTCAGTAGTCCTTGGTGCAGCGCCCCCACAGGTGAGAAGAGGAACAGTTTTTTCAATTAATTTGGTTGGCTTGACTCAGTCTGGTAGACTCAGTTTGATTTGAGACCAAAATTGTTACATTTATTGCATTTTCAACTGCACATCAGGTGTGAAAACATCCTCACATCTGACTTTGAACCGCACCAAAGTTCTCTTCAACCAAATTGAGACCTAAGTTTGTAGACGGACCAGACTTCACTTTTCTTGGTTGATTTATGCATTCCCCAACTGAAACGAACTAGAGTTCAATTTAAGCAGACCAGTTGAATGAAACTTGAATTGTCATATTTTGTGTCAATGGAACCAACATGAGGTTTACTAAATTATAATTACCCACCCAAGGACACAACTCTAATTTAGGTAATCGGCAGTTCATATAATGCAAATCTGAGTCTCCAGAGCTCACCTGGTGGGCAGATGATGGCTTCCCAGGGCTGTGCTTCCTCCCGGCCCAACAAACAGACGCAAGCCTTCCTCTGAAGCACACACAGTTGTGGTTACAGTCATTGCAGGAGGCGCCCACTGCCTCCTGTATAATTCTAGTCATGAGGAGCAGCCAGTTGCTAGGCAATCTAAAAATAATCACGTATTGACAGCAGCTCCCTTTTCTTAGCTTTGAGCTGAACGAGACCTTGGAAAGAAACACAATGCTGTCCTAAAAGCGCACACAAACTGACTCACAGCGTAACCGAAGAGCACCGGCTAATTCATTGTTATGCAAACTAGCCGTGCATCTCTTGAAATTATCGTTATTCATTCTTATAGCAACATGTGGCTGAAGGATTTGAGCTGATAATTAGGCCAGTTTTCTCACCTTCAGCACTGGAGTCCAGTAAGCTAGGTGTAAAATCTTGACTTTGTAAAATCTTTTCCACAACATCATCAGCGTCCACCCGAGTGTCATCCATTCTCTTCAGCTGAGACTCCATGGAGTCCTGTTTTATTGGATGTCTAAACAGAAAGAGGACAGAAGTAAATATGTTTCCTTTGACACAAACTGGTCATTATTTCATTCTAACTGTCAAGTAGGGATCAAAACAAGCAACGATTTAATATCAATGAGTTTCTTAGATTCAAATTTGTTCCAATTGATTAACTAAAAGCGTCCATAGAGCTTCTCTTAGTGTTGTAGTTTAGCCGCCCTCCAGCAGGGGGCGCCGCTGGTCATCCTTAAGCGTAGCCGTTAATTTAGAATTAAAGATGGCGGCGGAGCCGTTCTTGAACAGTAAGGAGAAACGGTCCAAACAGAGTCCAGTGTGGGATGAATAATGAACTTTATGCAGTTCTGCTTTGAAGTATAGACACTCAACCAACTCCTGACATTTCACCTTAATGGCGACGTGAAAAACTTTTCATTCAGGAAATTATCGATCGGCTACAGTGAATGAAGACAACGCGACAGAAAAGCGGAGGGCAAAACGCAGAAAGAATTTAACCTGATGGAAAAAAACATGACGCCACAGTTTATTTTTAAGGCTGTCGTGAGTTAATTCACTTCATGGAGCGAAGTTTTAAAATTCCTCCAAGAGCAACTACAGACTACATATTTCTGTATGAATATCTGTAAATTGGGAATTAAGCGTTTCGTCTTTCATTTTTCTATTCAGCAACCTTCCTGTTTCGGTATATCTTGTATGTCTAAATTTAATAATCTGAGAACAATTTTCTTTTTATTCCGTCACTATTTAATGTAATGTTTTCTCATATTATGAAAAATGTAACCCTCGACACAAGAGAAAACTCAGGTTTTTAAGAAAATGTCTGCTTATCAGTTAATCATGAGTCAATAAGATCAATCAACTTTACATTAACTAATTGATCAATAACTGAACTTTAAAAATGTTTCCTGGAAAATAAATCTGATTGAACAGACAGATGGGCAAATTGAATTTTTCCATGTATTGGATAAACTTTATTTAAAAACTACCAGATAGATTGGAGCAACTCTGTTCTATGATTTCAGACATCATTTTATTTATTTTATCCATTTTCTGTTTAAAATTAATGTCATGTTGACATAAGATTTGAATGAAAAGGAGTAATTGTAAGAAAAATAGTTTCTCTTTTCTCAAAATTCAATTAGCTATACCATAAGTAGCTAAGCATCAATTAACAATCCATGTAAATGAATGTTTAAACACCAACAGGCAATGTGGATATAAAATATATTTATTTAAGACACTTCGGAATGAATACTTTATTATACTTTGATAGAATATTGAATGAATCTCCATGCTTCTGCAGCCTGTATTTTGGGCTTAAAGCATTTCTGAAACGCCTGAACAGCAGAGCGCTTGTTGCAATGTGCTGAAAACGCACTGTAAAAAAACCCAAAAAATTTAACCTCCACAGGCTGTGAATGTTGAAAAAACAATCTGGAGTCACCTGGTGAAACCTTGTCCTACAAACACTACAATGTGCAGTAACTGGTTTCCAGCTAATGAACTGGGACATGCAGTGTTGGCAGCAGGCTGTGGTCTTAACCGCCTCACAATAAACAGAAGTCAGGCTGACTTGAAACATACTTTTGAGGAAGATGGCACAAACAAACCAGCTTCTTTGGTCATATTTCTGCAAGATGGTTTAGAAAATTAACTTCAAGTATAAAAACAGGAAAACATTGAGATCAGATGTGGTATCTTCACAAGTATCACTGTTTAACAGGTTAAATTTCTTAGATTTTTGTCTTGAAGTGACACGTGGCTTTACAAGCCGACTGAAACCAGACTGACTTGTTTGACGCAGCACTTCCTGTCACAGTTTCATGTTGCATCGTTGTTGCTGAGGTTTCACGGCAACCAGTGATTCAAGCTGTGTATTTATAAGCTATGCAGAATATATTTATGAAATAAAAGTGTAATCATGGTGCTGATTCCATTTGTCTTAAGGCAGAGACAAATTACAAAACAACATAGATAAATAAAAGTGAGTGATTGTTGTAAAAGTCTGGCAGTTAAAGTTTAAGTGCATCATGCTGTTGTAGTTAAACTAGGGCTGAAACGATTAATCGCGATTAATCAATAACTGAAATCAACTAATTTATTAATCAATTAATTAACTACAGTAATTTTCAAAAGAAAAAAAAAACGAGGAGTAATTATGCCAAAACTGTACAAAAATATATTTACATTTTTCTTTTTTAACCCCTCCAGAGGGTCTTCAGTGGCTCCAGTGTCCCTTATATGAAAGTAGGCTGACAGGAAAGGGGGGAAGACGTGCAGTAACTATCGCCAGATTCGGGAATCGAACCTGCGACGGCCACGTTGAGGACTCAAGGCCTCTAAATGTGGGTTGCGGTTTCCCCTGCGCCACCATAGCACCATTTTGCATTTAAGAAAAAAAACACCTTTTTCTGTAAATGTGTTTTAGCCAAAACTTCTCAAATGGCCTCGTGGTTTTAGCTTCACCCAAAAGGAAAACAATATTACTGCATATTAGGCAACGCAATGTTTATTTTCTTACTTAAACAAAGAATTTAACTATTTACACATCTTAATGTAGTTTTCATTTTGTATTAAAACACTTAAGTGGTTAAATGAAAAATCTGTAGACTGTGACAATTTTTATACGACAAATCAATTAATGATCAGAATAATCGATTACTACAATAATCTTTAGCTGCAGTAAAACACATTCGTGGCAGGACATGTTTTTACCCACCAAACATGGCGCTGAGAGCTTCCCGTGACAACGACACCACAAACATCCTTCCGCTGCCTGGCGAAGCAGCTTGTGAGACGATCAGGTGTCATATTTACAACAAACGTGGCAACTTGCACCAAAGTCACTCTACTAGTCCTGACATTCATCCAACCTTCTTAACAACAGAGTATGTGCACTTTAAAGCATTTCAAACTTTACCAGCATCACACTTTGGAGTTAAAAACAATAAAAATGAGCTAAAAAAAATTACTATTATGATATAATTTATTACTGTTTGTAAAAATGCTTTGAGGCAGCATTTTACTGCAGGGACAAGATAACTTAAAATATGTTTTATGATTTGAAATGTCTCTCTTACATACACCCAGTACACCTGACTGGTCCAAAAGCAAAACACTAATTTAACTAAAAACAAATACCCAGTTTCAATAACTAACGTATAAAATACAAGCTAAACTTTATTAAAATTATGCAGATCAATACGTCATTAAGCCGGAAGGAATAATAAATATTTGTTACATTGGAACAATCCTAAAGAAGTTAAGGTAAATTACCTTCCTGCTCCAATTAAATCCTTGAACAAAATATACAGCAAAACAATTCCTTGGTGGAATTTAGTTAATATAAATATTTTTGGTAATTCCAGCCAACCTACAACAAGGAAAGTTTGGTCTGTAACTTCAGACCGTGATTAAAAAAAACATATTTTTATTATGTGTGTGAAAATATATGGTTTCAACTGTTGATGCTTTCTAAATTTAGGCTTTTAATCAAATGTTAGATTGGACATTATTACAAAACTGTGCAGTTTGAATATCAAAAACTTTCCAAACTTTGCAAACACCTGACTGAAATTCTCACATTTTCAAGGATTTTTCCAGTCCACCTGTGTGGACTTGGTAATAAAAACCCATCAGTTTGCTGCTGATAAACTCACCTGTTCAGTCGCTCGCAGGACAAGGAACAGTGCACCGGTGTGCCCGGCGGGTTTCCCGTGGTTGCCGTGGGAACCGGGTGCTCCGGCAGAGCTGGACAGGGTTTGGACTCTCGCTCCTCGCTCGGCTCCGGGATGCTTCCGATTCCCGTCGACGCGCTGCCCACCGAGTGGTTCCTCCGGTGGCTGAACTCGGACATGCTGGACGAGCGAGAGTGACCTGTGCTGTAGCCTGAGGGAAACGCCAAGCTGCACGTGAACGCACAGCCTAAAGGGTTACCGTGGAAACTTTGGGGGTTTTCATCCCCTCGTTTATAAACACTAAGCAAATTCATTTGAAAAATACAAAACTGGAGGCCACTATTAAAAATGTTAAGCAACATTCACATTTTGCATGCTATTATATTTCATTCTCTACTGCTTCTAAAAATAGCCAAAGCAAAAAAAAACAAAAACCCTACATGTTTCCAAAACATTTATCTTGGCAATAAATGAATACATCTAGAATCTGAATTAATGAGTTAAAACATTTAATTTCCCTTTGGGATCAATATCGTAATCATGAATTGGAATTTGAATGTTTATTGGTGTTTGGAAAAAGAACGATTGCAGAAACCTCCGGAATGTAACGTCACAAGTCAGCAGGTACAACCCGTTACCTAGCAACCCCAACGAAGCGCAGCCGGTTACCTAGCAACCCCTGCCGAGTTCCATATGGTTAAAATGAACTATTTCTAAACTCTGTTTGTCTTGTAAAGTGCCTTGAGATATTTGTTGAAAATTGGTTCTGTATAAATAAGCTGAGATGCCTTTTAGTAGGCCAATTTTTATTGTTATTGGTCTTATTTAAAAATGTATTTTTCACAGAAAATAGACTTTCTAGTTATCTGTAGGAATTATTAAACTTTTTCCAATTATATTCTCAATTTCTGGTTTGGCTCAAAGTGTGAGGCGGCATAAGACTAGCCCAATTTCCTCTTACCAATGATCAATTGTTTTGCACTTTTGCAACAAAAGCTTCATGTCTGCAGGAAGCTCTTGAAAAGCAAAATACATCTGAGGGCATCAGACATGAGACGGGCGACTTCCTGCAAACTAATCTGAGGTTTGAATAAATCTTAAGAAGCGTTGCATGAGGCAGGAAAAAGGAAAACATGTTTCCACCCTTCATGAGTGAAGCACTGCAGTCGCTCTTTGCACTTATCCACTTCCTCTAATCGTTTGTTAGTGTCATTCGATCTGCCGGCGCTGGAAACCGGAGCCGCCAGCTTTGAACGGGAGCCGTGGCTCATCCCCGGAAATTGATTTCACTGTGTTTGCCCTCCTTGAACCAAAAGTTACTTTTAGTTCTACCTGAGTCACTGAACAAGAGGAGCTTAAAAAAAACCCAATTTAATAGTTTTTAGAGTATGTTATTATCTACCTGAGAGTTTGGACTGCTGGCTGGCGTAGCTGGAGGTCCGGGAGTGGCAGCAGCCTCCCAGATCGTCTGACATGACGGGACACTTTCCTTCTCGGCTTTCGCCTGGATGAGGAGGGACAAAGTGGATAATTTCATTTCAACCCCTCTGAGTGTTCGCTGCAAATGTGTGAATGACGGAGAATAACTGAACTTCAGAAGCTATTAAATCGCTTCTGAGTCACAAAATGGTGGAGAAATATTGGACAGAAACAGCAAAACCTCAACACTGTGTTATTACACAAGCATAAATATTCTTATGAAAGTTATTTTCTTTAGTTACCTGAAACTCCTTTTACCCTGAAATATTAATATGTGACACAGAGGCCCATTTTTTTATTTGCTGGCCACTCGGCTGGAGGAGGAGTCATGTTTATATTGCCATTATTAGCAGCGTTTCCACTAGAAATGTCCGCAAAACTTTGTTGATATTCCACTAATGTCATAAAAAATTCAATTTTGCAGTTGCAGTATTTCCATTAAATAAGAAAAGTAATTAAAATGAATGTTTGTTCTCGTAATGTTATTAAAAATTATGCTGCACCATCTTCTTCCCACTACTTCCTGTCGTCTTCGTCGTTTCCAGCAGTAGTAACATCCGGTTGTTGGTTACATGACTTGTGTGACACAAAAAAACTACTTCCACTTCAGTTTTGCGAAATAAACTAATTTGATGCAGCCGAAGAACCAAACAAAACTTTTTACTTTTTTCGTAATTGCTATGTTTCCATTAAGCAATTTTATTTTCGTAACGACAATTTGTACGATTTATGGAAATGCAACTACCGTGAGCATGTTTGTCAGGAGTAAGCAAAGAGAATAAATTTTATTGTCATAATGTCATCTTAGTGTTTGTGTTCATAAAATACCAGATAAAATCCCTGAGAATGAAAGTTCTCAGAAGATAAAAAGCCGTTCTTCAGGCTAATAAAAATAACTTCAGTTTTATTTCCAGACAAAATCCAAATGACTCGTCTAGAACGACTACATGTTCGACAGAAAATAAAAGTGATTACAAAGGAGGCAGGAGCTGGAAAAAAGCCTAATACTTAACACTTAAAACACAAAATTAAGTGTTTTCTGTTCACAATTCATTTTTTTACTGGTTAATGAAAAATGCAATAATTGGTAATTTAACATTTTAGTAGACAAAAATACAATTTTACAAGATTTAATCAACTGGATTTAGTCTAATTAAGCCTGTCACAATAAGCAATGAGTCAATTAATCGCATTAATTTAAATGGAGCGCAATAAATTCCATTATTCATAATTTCTGTAATTTGCTTAATAAAGTGATGTTTCTCTTTAGTATTACTGAAAAGGTTTAATTTTGAAGAATACTGGAAACACTGGAGTCAGTATAAAGCTGTTAGTTTGCACCTTTTTGTTGCACAAGTCCTAACTGGCAGATTTCCCAATTAAGCAAAACTGGCAAATTTGATTTACTTGCTGGCAAAACATTATTATTTATGTTTTGAAGTGCAGGTCTGTTTTGCTGTGACTTCATAATCCATTTTATTTATTGTTTATTTTGGATAGTTAAAACGTCTTCCTGTTGCAGTGCTAAATGTTCTTTGGGAAATTAAAGTTCATTGATCTTTGAGAGGATCTACTTGCATTATTATGACAATATCGTTTATTGCAATAATTTCTGGGACAATTTATCGTCCAAGAAAAATGTTATTGTGAAAGACTTAAGAATAATACCAAAAAAGACTGAAATTAAATCAGAATGTGCTGCTGAATTAACCTTAATGGGATGTTGGTTCAACACAGATTAATAAAAACATGATAGTTTGTAACAAAAATGTACATTTTACAGTTTTACAGTAACATCTTGGGGTCACCAAGTTTCCATGGTAACATGTAGAGTTTGCTAAATGATACTGGGATTTAACTGGAAGACCATGTTTTAGTCAGATGGGTGTAAAGATGAAACAATATTAAAACAAAGGATGTAAAAAAACTCTTTACTGGAACATTGAACCAACACATTTTACACACAAGCCGACGCAGTTTCCCCCTGAACGGACATGAACAGCGTCCTATTTTTAAACATGTGAAAGCCCACAGGTCAGAACAGATTGTAGTTCATCTAAAAGAGGTTGTTTGAATTATACATGAAAGCACTCTTCTATTCAACACTGCAATGAAGGCACACAGTACAGGAAGAGATTCTAATGTAAGAAGGAATAAAGCTGAAGAAACACCCAAATAAAACAATTTTTACGCCTTATGAATGTTTATAAAGCTTTAACATTTTATAGTGGGAGAGAGTGAGGATTATATCTGCATGAGTGAACAAAGTTGGGTTTCTCTTGATTTTAAATCGGCTTAAAAGCATTTACTGAAGAAAACTGAAGATGAAACAGCTCTTGAAATGTTCAGTTTACCCGAAAACAGCTAGATTTTTTCCTAAAGTGTAGATTACACTTTAGGAAAATGTGATCTACAGGAACAGAGCGCGATGAAGCTGAGTTAACTCACCAGATGGTTTGAAACGCAGAGCCATTTGGCTCAGCTGCTGTGATAAAATGCTTCAGCGCTGCAGCTAATGACTGCAGGGAAATCCACGGATTATCAGATCAGACGGCTCCGTTATTTACTTATTTACTGCCTCAATTTTGTAGGCTACACTGAAAATCAGATCATGTGCAGAATTAGGAAGTGACCTGAGTCTGAACGGCTCAGTAAGACTCCTTTATATCAGACTGGATGTGTGTTTTGCATGAGGTCGCACAGTAAAACTCTTAAAACTGTTCATATCAGGGTTCCAACTAACAATTATTTTAATAATCGATTATTGCGACGATTAATCTGAAAGAAAATTGGCAAATTCTATAGATTTCTCATCTAACCACTTAAGCCTTTTTATGCAACATCACAAAAACATTTAAAAATTGAAAATAAATAAATTCCTTTTTGAATAACGAAATAAACATTTTCATGCTTTAAATGCCGCAGCATAGCATTCCTTCAGTCAATCCTACGTCCATATTAGGAGTTGTGGGTAGAACATATTTTCAAGCGGGGTTTTTTTGTATCTTAAATGCCAAAAGTAGATATATTTTATATGGTCTTGACTTGATTAGTATCTGTATATGTTGTTTTTTCAGCAAATTGACTTTTTTGTGTCTATATAATCCAATTAATCAATTACTAAACTAGTTGATGATGATTTCAATAACCGATTAATCGTTTTAACCAAAATTCAAATGATACATTTTCTCACAAACTTTAGTCTTTTACTAGGGTTTTATGGGATAGAACAATACAAAGCTAGAAAAGAAATGCAGTTTTAGACGTTTTTAACAAATATACAAAATGGAAAGTAAGCTTATGTATTCTGTGCACGAGTCAATTTAGAAAAAAATAAAAGTTTTTCGATATAAAGTGCTTTTCGGCAGTCAAGGAAACAGTTTTTTTACGTCACACGAGTCATGTGACCAACAACCAGATATTACTACTGGCGGAAACGACAAAAAAGACAAGAAGTGGTAAGAAGACGATGGTGCTGCACGTTTTTTAATGACTTATTTTTGTGAGAACAAACTTAGTAACTTTAATTATGTTTCTTATGCAATATGATTTTAATTGTGCTCTTTATTTTATGTACAAACCATTATTGTAATTTCATTTTTGTTTTACATTAGCAGAATATCTACAAAAGTTTGCAAAATTAGAGATAGAAACAAAGCCATTGAGTTTCTAACAAACCTCCAGGCTGCTCCTGTAAATGTTTTTAAATTTTAGATGTGATGCCTTGGTAGGTTTTCAGTTGTGCCCCTTCCATTTTCAGATATTAATTTCTTATTAAAAAATTACACGCAGGCAGTCTGTTTATTAAGAGAGGTGTCAGCGAAGGTAGTTAAAGTTTACGGTTGTTTGCAGCGGACTTTAAAAGATGCCTGCTGATGTTTCAGCAAACAGAAAAAAGAGAGAAAGTGAAGAGTGTGATGGCGTGAGTCGTCTCACCAGAAAAGCCTTTCTGTGAGTCTCCGCCCCTCCGTTCCTCCAGCAGACTCTCTCCATCACTCTGGATCCCAATCACTGTGGCTGTGGACGGAGGCCTGGGCAGTAGAAACACAATGTGGCTTTATTTCCTCCTCTGTATTTCCATCAGGCCTTTATCACAACAAAAGAAACCGAAGTAAAGACAAGGTGTTGCTGGTTTAGACTCAAGAGTATGGATTAATATCAAGGCATTAAACTCAAGAGTCGCAATCAGGGGGGAAAATATTTTTTACCTATAAGTAAAAACACTTTTCTTTCTGAATGCCAGCTTCAGTTTTTGGAGTAAAAAATGTTAAATTAAATAAACAGGGTTTCTACAGGATTCCAATTTAAGACTTTTTAATACCCGCTTCATTTAAATTTAAGACCAAAAAACTATAAATATAGTTATTGAAGTGAGCCAGTGGCAAAAACAAACTTTCATGATACATTTGCAATTATCCATGATAGTCACAAAAGGGTGTATTAGCTTCTAGTTAGCGACCGCACTAAAGAAGTCTGCTTGTGCCTCAAACTTAGCCTGACAGAAAAGTCCAACAAGGAATAAAAAAAACTACATGCAAGACTGAATAGTTCAGCCACTGCAAAATTTAAGACCTGCGATTAATAATTTAATTTAAGCCCAATTTACATTCTGAAAAGAATTTAAGACATTTTAAGCCCTTAATTTTTGGGTGCACCAATTTAAGGCTTTTTAAGGATGTGCGGACATCCTGATTTTTTATTTTAAAGTTGGCCTTTAGAAGTTATAAATATAACAAATTATTTTTATTAATCATTTATTGTTTGGCTATGTTCATTTTTTTTTTCCCCCCCACCAGGGGGTCTTTTTGTGGCTCTAGTGTCCCTTATACCACAGTAGGCTGACAGGAAAGGGGGAAGGGGAAGACATACGGCAAATGTCGTTGGGTCCGGGAATCGAACCCGCGACGGCCACGTCGAGGACTGAGGGCCTCCAAGCGTGGGGCGCGCTACCCTCTACGCCACCGGAGCACGCCCCGGCTCTGTTCATTTTTTGAGTCACTATGATGTTATAAGCCTTAATTATTAAAAATTTAATACATATTATTATTTTTCTGAAAAGTGTCCAGAGCAGATCAGGCTGCAATGTGAAGAAGTCTTCATTAAGTGACCTTGTAGTGATTTAGGAAATAAATAAAGGAATCAATGTGACATTTCTGCTGGGTTCAGTGACTGTGATACTTATGTCACCATGAAGCAAAAAATGTGAGTGATTATCTCAAATAATCAGAATTATTACAGCAGAACTGTGGACAACGTGAGTTTGGTTGAAACCAGTCTCAACTTCAATCTCAGTTACTTTGTTAAAATCGGATCGTTACAAGATAAAAAGAAAACACAACTAATAGAAATGGCTTTAGTGGCGCACTGATTTTAACTTCTGTAGAAAAGAGGGATTCACTTCACTTCCTTCATAATTATTATTATTTTCAGTCACTCCTTACATTCAGATTTACAGCGTCTGGCGTCTTCTGGTGCAGAATTAGCAACAAAGTCAGGAGGGAAAACAAATCAGACTTTTTTGGGTGAGAAATCTGGAATTTGGTCATTAAATAGTTGGATTTTGGTTGCATTCGCCTGCTGTGTGAAAACAGAAATATCTGCTACCTTTATTAAAATCTACAAGTAGAAACATGTTCTTCAAACTTACGTTTTGAAACAGGGATCCCCTGACATGAGCTGCGTACCGATGATAACCTACGGAGAATAAAACGGTTGATGGGCTTTACGTCAGTAAATCTGCTTATTGCCTTGTATTTAAAGTAAAACATAATTCCTGTCATCCAGAAATAAACCAGGCTGAATCTGCTGTGGACACACAGATGTTACCTTGAGAATGGAGTTATCCTGCCGGGTATTTTTGGTATCGTAGCCTTCCAGCAGACACCTCCGAGTTGTGTTTCCTGAGCCGGCAAACTCTGCTAAATTCAGATCTGCAAAACCGAGCTGAAGGAGACAAAAACAAAACAAGGTGAACCTTTTTTTTCCACTTCCTGTCTGCAGAAAATGAGTAATGTGACCTTTAGATACAAAGACATGAGAACAAAGGAATAAAATATCTTTTACGGCTCAGTTTTCCTTCATGACAGGCTGGTTTCTGTCTGACAGTGATCAGAATATTATCACGCTGCTCAGTTTCAGTGACTGTAACCAAAACCTGAGCTGTGGTCTGAGGATATTTATCAAATGAAGAAAAATTTCACTTTTTTACGTATGTTTTTAATTACAAAAGCCAAGAGGATAATCTACACAAAAATGTAATTATTGTAATTTATACTTTACTTTTCCCCCCAAGGTGAAACGATTGAAAGAAGAACTTTTAAATAGAAACATTTATTGTTATCCTGGAGGGGAAATCTGTTGGAAGCAGAGCTGCTGGCTGTTCTTCAAAATGGGAAAAACAAGAATGCATTAAACTGACCATTATTTTATTTATTGATTACACTGATGATGATTATTCAGATTTTTAAAATTCTACAGATTCTTCATTTAACCACATAAGTTTCTTTATACAATATTAGAAATACATTAAATGATTAAAATAAGTAATTCTTATTTTTAAGTAGGAAAACGTACATAAAAAAAAACATTCCTTTGATAAATCTGAACTGGGTGACGTTCAAATTTGACGAGTTTTGGCTAAAACAGATTTACAGACAAACATGTTTTTATCTTAAATGCAAAATGTAGATTTTTTTAATAGTTTTGGCTGAATATGTTTTTCTCAGTAAATGTCCTACTCCAGTTAAGCCTTTTAATAGCTACAAGAAAACAGCAAAACTTTCTCATTTCTACAGTAAGCTGTAATAAAATAATCCAAAAGGAAAAAACAAAGCTGGACCAGGAGCCCAGACTCGCGCTGTGAGGATTTTACAGGAAGTTAAACATTGTAAGTTGACTGTTTGTCAATATTTGCATTTCCAATATTTGTATTTCACCCTCTAAGTTCATAATAATTACCTTTGCGTACGCTTTTCCACCCTTGAGCTCCTGAAAAAGAAAAAAAGCAGAAAGGTTAGAAGCAAGACGATAATCTGTCAGATTATGATTATTAAAAGCAACAGGAACACAAAGATAAAAAACTAAAGTTCTCCTTTTGGTAAATGTTACTTCAGGTTTCACATCAAACTTTCAGGTTTCAGTTCGACAGCAGAACGTTTGAAACCCGAATCTCTCATTTTACAAACCTTTCTGACCGACACGCGACACATGCAGGGGTCCAGCACTCCGGTTCCTGCACTGGCGCTCATCTTGCACGGAAACGAGAAGCGCTTCCTCCATCGGACGCAGTTGGCCTGCACCGGCTCCCTGGAACAGGAAGTCACAAAGGATTAGATGACCTTTAAGCCCGTGAAAGGTCAGATATCACAGGCTGCATACGGCGGCTGTAAAGGCCAAATTTCAGGATGATTGTGGCAAAAACATTTCTTAACACATTTCTGATCACGTATGAAAATTATTTTAGCACAAAACCTGGATAAATGCAGGTTTTTGATCTTTCGTTGATAAATAACTCTCGGTGTAATGTGAAATAGATTTGAGAAAGTGGAGCTGCACCGACTGATCCGGCTTATTTTGGACAATATTATTATTATTTTGAATTATTTTTTCCTTTTATGATGCATCTGTACAACACTTTAGTATTTAAAGCACTTCATAAATAAATGATGATAGATTTTATTCTTGTAATATTATATCTATTATTTTCAAAATATATCTGAATGCGACTTTATTCTCGTACAATTTTATTCTTGTTTGACTTTATTTTCAGAATATTATGACTGTTTTTGTAATGCTATTGTCAAAGTACGACTTATTATTGCGACTTAATTCCTATATTAATTATTAATTCAACCTTATTCTCATTTGATTTGATTTTCTTGTAGCACTATTTTTGAAACAATACTTATTATTGCGACTTTATTCTGAAAATACTGTAATTTTGTCATAATATTATGACTTTATTCTGATATTTTGTACAACTTTATTCTCATATGAGCTTATTTTTAATAATTTTCTAAGATTGTCATCATTTTATGTTTTATTTTTCTTATACATCCCTAATGCTGCATCATACTAAATGAATCCACTAACACTAAATTAATACCAGATTAATATATTCTGGTTCCAGTCAACACAAACTGGTATTAATTATCCTGTGATTTTCTGGATATCTGATTTGATAAATCTCTGTTTTTGCTTCATGTAACTGAATCCATGCGTTGCGATGGCAGGAAAATGGCTTCCCAGTCCGTTCTGCACGTGAGTTCCCAGCAGAACGGATGGGATGAAGTGAAAGAGAAAGGAGTGTGTGCGTGGGCAGAATTACGATACCACAGATGGCTTCACTTTCACTGGCGTCCTCTGCTCTCCCACTCACATCTCCAATCTGTTTATGCAGCCCAACATGCCGTAAATCACCTCACTTTCTCCCAGTTCTGGAGGTTTTTCCCTCTCACTGTTTGCACATTTTTTTTAAATAAATACAACAAATAATTCAACAAATAATAAATTGTTGAATGCAGAAGAAAATGTATTTAAAAATGATCACTGTGTGGTGAAATGTGTATTCTGCTCCACCTCACTATAAATAAAAACCAGCAGATGTGTGACTAATGTTGTACAAATGCAGGCGTCATCCTGAGGTGAGTAATCTTTGGAGGGAACTCCCGGCATCAGGAGTTCTGGCTCTTCTTCATGGTTCACGCTCTGCAGCTCGCAGCGTTTCTCTACAGCGCGAGCAGAGAGGCAAATAAATCCCACCTCTCCTTTCTTTCAGATGTCTGGCTGAACGACAGCAGGTCTCCACTTACAGACAACAGAGAAGCAGCAACTCAACTACAACTTGTTACAATGGAGAATTAAGGGAATAAGGTGAAAATATTGAGAATAAAATTGTAAAAGAATACGGACAAAAAACTGGATTAAGTCAGTATTAAGAGAAAAGTTATTAAGACTTTATTCTCGTATTCTTACAACTTTATTCTTGTGCTATTACTTCTCATTATTACGACTTCTCGTATTTTGCAACTGAATTTGCGAATCATTACAACTTTATTGTATTGTTACGTTTTTGATCTTGAATTATTACAACTTTGTTATTTTATTGTTACATGAATTCTTGTTTTATTACAACTTACGACTTTATTCTACTGCAAGAATAAAGTCGTAATTATACGGTATTATTACCACTTTGTGAATTATTGCGACCTGGTTCTTGTATTATTACAAATTTATTCACATAACGGCTTAATTTAAGTGCTATTACGACTTTACCCGTGTATTATTATGACTGTGATGTATTATGATTTTAGTCGTGTTTTGTCTTAATTCACGTCCTATTATCACTTTATTTTTGTAATTACAACAATTCTTGTAATATCACGACTTTATTCATGTATTATTACAATTTTTTTATTTTTTTACATTTTTTACATCTCTGTTCTTGTAATATTATTACTTTCTTCTCATTATTACAAGTTTATTCTATTTATTTTTTTATCTTAGTATTGCCCTAATAGTTCCTTCGTAGTTTTGTGACGTGTCTGAACAGCAATTTTCCAATCTAGACCTTGATTACGAGAGATGAAACGATAACTGGCCAGAGATTGGAATCAAACTTTTTTTTCTTTTTTTTTTTTTTTTTACATTTTTATTAGACTTTTTTTTTTTAAAGTCAGCATTTCTGTCAAATGCTGGAATAAATTTAATAAATCATAAAATATATCAAATAAATTCAGAAATTAGTCTGGGTGCACGGATTGCAATTTTCTGGTTGGTCACCGACTTTTAAAAGTCGGTGACCAACCAGACCTGCCGACTCAGATTGCTGGCCTAAAATTAACTAATTGGTTTTGGCTGGGAAACGTGTGATCAGTCAGTCTAATTAAATGTAAAAGAACCAACAGATGTACCAGACAAAATAAATGGGAACAAAGCAAACATCCAAAAATAAGCATAACATTTAAACATCTGTTATTGCAAACAAATCAAATTATCCTATTTTTTTATCATTTCCTTACATAAATAATGTAACTATCAAAAACAAACTACCTGGGATAAGAAAATGACTCTGATCCTCTAGAATTAACAGGATGAATTATTTGATATATGAAAAGGTATTTAATAACTATCACCAGCCTTTGCTCACATTTCCCCTGTAGGACTTCAGGTTGTAAGTTAAACAAACTACTTGAATTATTTCCACATGAACAATTTTTGATAAAAAAAAAAAAAAGAGTACGGTTTCATCTTCCTGATAGGAAACTTATATTATCACTTGGCTGAACTGACTCCTCAAACACAGGATGATCGAAGCAGACATGTAGAGTCATGAAACATTTTTTAAAAATGTGTTTTTGACATGTTTGCTTTAAAAAAAACGTCCATATTGGATTTATCCTCTGTTTTTTATATAAGCAATCACATTTGTTGGGATTAACTTCATGAACTTGAGTTAAGATTTCAAAATCGGCCAACTTACTCTAGAACTGACAAAGGGGTGTACTTTCTTTTTAACATGACTGCAGTCATCTCAGTGCATCTATACGTCTCCATTGCTTGGAATCAACTAATAAAGATCTAAAGAGTTGCAAAATTTTTGATCCAGCAAATGTAAGCTTTTTAATTGCAAAAAAAAAGAATAATAATAAATAAAATGAATCAATCAAGCTTTTTCAGAAGATACCAACTTCCAGTTTTTCCTTCAGATCTGACCTGCCGACTCCAAACTTTACTCTGAAAGCATCGGGATGGCTTGTTGGGGATGTGCGCTCCAAAATACACAGACACAAGTTTCTTTCACACAGGCAGACTGGTGGACATTATTTTTAAATTATCTTCTTCCGTATCAAAATACCTAAAATCTTACAGCAGCTGTGACAAGTTTGCATGCATTGATGCTAAGCAGTTACCATCTAGCATCATTGGAGTCCAGAGTTTGTTTGGGAAGCCTGTCGTAATGAACAATAAATCATGCTAAATCATTTGTATAATTTATCATTTTTCTCTCTTTCTATCAAAAACTGGATGATAAAAGTCTTCAGTCTGATCTCAACGATCCCTTTTTGAAGTGCAAGTTTGTTTACAGACACTTCATGATTCTTTTTATGTTTTTTTTGTTTGTTTGTTTTGGATATTTAAAATGTCTTCCAGGTCCAGTGTTAAGGGTTCGTTACAATTTAAAGTTTATTGATTTTTGATCATGTGTTTTTGGATTTAAAAACAATATTATCATTTAAACCATTAACTTCTGACAATTTATCGTGTGAAAGGCTGATATGTTTAGCAATATTTCGCTGTAATTGATACAAAAAATAATGAACATTTGTGTCTAAATCATCGTTTGTTACTGCAGTATGTTTTGGAAACATAAAATTCAGTGTAAAAATTGTATTTCATTAGTGTACATATATGGGATCCTGGACTGTCTAACTGGTCTCTGTTTTTTTAACACGTTCTGCCTCAAATGAAGAAGTTTTGTACTTTTGTATGAGAAGCGTCTTAAAGAACATTTTTGTTATTATTTACAAAACAGATCTATAATTTTAGAGATTTTTCCATTTCTGTGAGACTAAATTGGCTGTTTTAATAAACAACCCCTATAACGTAACTAACATATCTATTACAAACAGGGCTCAGGTGTATTAGGTACACTTATAAAACACATTGGTTCTTATGGTACAACAGTACTTCCCTTCCAACTGAACTGCAAATAAGATATTCAATTAAACACAATTATGATGCCGTGAATTACTTTAACACTGTGCAGGTTTTACCTTCACAATCTGAAGCTAAATTAGGTTTTTGAGCTACAATTTGAAAAAGTTGAAGTACAAATTTATTATTAAATGACGAACAAGTGACAGCTCCCGCGTTTTCCTAAGCTAAATATTTAGTTATATTTAACATAAATATTCTGAAAGGTGGTTAATTGTACATCAGCTTTATTTAATTGGCTCGTTTTTAACGTTAGTCATGTAGCATTTAGCTAACTATCTATTAACGTTTCTGGACGGGTTAAAACCACGGAGTTAAATGCTAAATAGAGACAGAACACCGGTTCCAATTAAAGTATTTTTCTTTTTACCGTGAAGATTCCTCGGAGAAGCCGCCATCCAGCAGCCTGACTTTACAGAAAAGGACGCCGTTTACGATGGGGACCGACGACAGCTCGTCCAGCTCGAAATCTACCCTGAACTTGAATTTCTTCTTCTTCATCATCATTAAATCCATACACAGTCTCGGCGGTTGCGAGGAGATGCTCCGATCCCAGGCGTCGCTGACATTACAGCCCCATTGTGTGCTCTTCTTCAGATTCACCGGAGTGTTGTTGTGGGAGGACGGTGGTGGTGAAGCTACGGATGACAACAGACCGTCAATGCTACAAACGCAAGCGCTATATGGATGTGCATCCTGTTTAGGCTTTCAAATTAAAAGCATAAGGCGGACGTTCCACTCTTTTTGTACTAATGAAACAAAAATGTTAGTTTTTGTTCAAATCGCGAATTATCCTTTGTAAAAAGCAAGTAAATTGTTTAATTTGACTTACAATGGCATATTAGCGCCATAATGTATGGATGAAAAGGAGAAATAAAAGTCTATCAAGCTGTCAGAAATTTTCTAGAAAAAACAATTTCATTTCTGACTGAGAAGTCAAAAATTTACTAGAAAAAAACCGAATTTTTTAGATTAATCTAAAAAAAAAAAATCAGAAAAACAGGAAATTTCTGGGTTTCAAAAATTGCCAATTTGGTAGAAAATCTCAGAAATTTTCTACAAGAAATTTGGAAATTTAAAAGTTTCAGAAGTAAAAAATTTTAGACTTTTGAAACTTAGAAATTTCACCAGTTTTTTTAGTTTAATATCAAAATTTTAGTAATTTTCAGTAATTTTTCATCTTTTCAAACTCAATAATTCCCATGTTTTTTCTCTCAAATATTTCAGAGATTTTTGGCAAAAATTTGCTATTTTATGTCTACAATACAAGACAAAAAATTCAAAATAGTGTCATATTTTACTTTGTCACTCAATCTTAAAGTTAAAAAGCAAATTTTCAGTTGATCAGGAAAGATGTTGAATGAATTTTTCCTACTCTATAATGCAACTTTGTAGCCATATCTGTAATTTTTGCATCTAAAATACATTACTATGCATTCTATGATTTTCTTTTACCAATTACCAGAGTTACTTCCTTACAATTTGGTTTAACATATTTAAATTTTGCAACTTTACACCCTTAATGAGTACAACCCAACTAGAAAAGGTAAATAAATAAAACCCAAAACAGCTACTGTAACCTGATTACATGAGTTTACACCAAGCCCGCCGTGGAACAAATTTTGCTGAATGATATATTCTCCCACTAACTATTCCAATAAATAATAATGTTGTTTTGACACCATTTTCAAGTAATAGTTTGATGATGACACAATAAAACACATGAGTTTTTCTACTTAGTAAAACTTGCTTCTAACAGATCTTTGTATTTATAAACTAAATATGAAATTTATCACAACTTGTCCCATGTGTTTTTCCCCACACATGAAGTTATTTACTAAATCTAACCATATATTGTAATAAAAACTGAAGTATAAATTCAAAGGATATTCCATTTGCAAGTTTTAATACACTTTTTTCATTTTTTGAACAATAAAGGGTTCTTTAGTAGTCAGGCATTTTTATCATTATGGTAGTACAAACCAAAAAGCATATTTTTTAAAGTTTGCATCAATATGCATACAATCTCTTCAGTTGCAATGCCTGTAAATTCTGCTTGAGATTTATATTTAATTTTAAAAAGTTTCAGTTACGTTTTTATTTCTACTTGTCAGCATTTTTATGTTTTCTTAATATTAAAAAACAAAAAAACAAAACATTGCCTCTTTTACTTTGAAATACCTCTAGTTTAAAGGGAAATGCAGCGGTGACAACTGTTAATCCCATGGAGCTTCAAAATAAAGCCCGCCTCTTTTCTCGATCTCCCCCTGCCGGTCAGACGGAGAACAGCAGCACTGATTGTACAGATTAAAACAAAGCGAAACCGCCTGCTGTCGTTTGGTACGTTGTCGCCACTTCATGGTTAAAACTAAGCAGTGCAAAGTTTTGAAATGTTTTTCTTTTGTAAAACAAATAAAACACGGATGCGAAGTTTTAGTCAAAGCAATTCAAAAGTTTTATTTTCTAAATAGGCTGCCGAGTGAACTCTGGCGACACCTGCCGGATTCTATTGGGTATAGAACGCTGATCTGTTTCGGTGATATTGTACGCAGTGTATGGCAATATTTGCAGGTTCTGCGGATTTGTAAAATCAACCATAACTTTTAACATCAGCGCATGAGTGGGAGGAGTTTTGGGAACAGTTTTACACTCACCTGGAAAGTATGTAACAACGGGATTTTCTGGTAGTTAGATGGGTGTGTCTGTATAATGTTCGCGCAGTAAAAGAAGGAGGTCTTTCCAGACCAACTGAGCCGAGTCCTTTCCCCACCCTTCCGCCAGCCTACCTCATCCGCTCCAAGCTTTTTTTTTATTCAAACATTTTAATCTATTTTCTTTCCCAGCGACCCATTAGGAGATTCCTCTCCAGGTTGCAACGCGGAAAATTTTGTGGAAAACAGACGGAGCAATCCTTCTGCCTGAAACCAGAAGTGCCCAACCACAGGAGGCGATCTGTGTGAGTTTCCCCATCGCTGTGGCTGCTCGATTCGTGTGTGAAGCTCCGCAGGCCACAAAAAAAACATTTCAAGTTTAAGCCATGTATCCCGCAATGAGGAAGCTGTTTTTTACGGACTGTCGGTGCGCCGGAGATCTGGGCAAGACATACGAGGAGTTGTTCGCCAAGCTGGACACCAACAAGGATGGGAAAGTGGATATTTCCGAGCTCAAGGCAGGCCTGGCTGCAATAGGCATCCAGCCCGGGCAGGGGGCAGTCCAGGTAAAGCAACAAAATGTGCAAAAATATGTTACGCGAACGTTTTCAATGGTTTTAGTGCCAAATATTGTACTGTAGCAACCAGATGTTTTTGTCTAATTCCCAACAATGTGTAAGTAAAGTTCTAAGATGAAAGGAAGAAACTTTTTGTCTTAATAAAAACTATTGATAAATTATGAAGGTGTATTAGGGTTATGGTAAATGGAAAAATAAAGGTAAATTTTAGCCAAAAAACTCAGAAAATTTTAGATTAATCTGAGAAATTTTTGAGAAAAATAAAACTTAGAAATTTATGAAAATGTTCAACTTTTGGAAATTTTCTGAAATATAGAAATTTCCAAGTTTGGAAATTTTGTGTACAAAAAAATATCAGACATAGGGGAATAAATATTAACTTTAACTTCTCTAAACTATGATAAACTGATTACTTCTGCACTACAGATTGAACATAATCATTTCACTTTTAAGACACTATAAAAGCGATGAATGTGCTTTAGAGTGCACAAAAATGTTCTCAAGTAAAAGAAGCAATACTTAAACACATTTTTCTCATGTAAAAAGTTGTAAGAAATTAAGTAAGAATAAAAAAAGTAAGTCTACTGAAGTAACTGATCAAATTATCAATCATTTAATATTTAAAAATGACATCATCAGACAGACCAACATATAAAGTTAAATGGTAATTACAACATTTTTAATTAATAAAATAAACGTTTTATTGCCTAAAACTGCGAGAACACAAAGAGTTTTTTTTGTTAAAACATTTTTGCAGACAGAGATTTTTTATCTTAAATACATTCAACATTGTGCAGTTTTGTCTTAATTACTGCTCTGAACACGTTTTTCAGTAAATTTCCTTTCTTAGTCTATATACTCCAGTTAGGAGTTAATTAGTCATGATTAAGCCAATTAAACATTTCAGCCATGCACACAAATAAATCAAACAAACTACAATTAAAGATGGCCGATGCTAATTCTACTCTTTTACTGTACTGAAGGAAATAATAAATTTCATTTAATGTGCAAAAACCTTTAAAAGTGTAAAGGTAAAATCTAAACTTGGTGTCAAAATAATGAAAAAAATGCTATAATTATTGATCAGCTGTACTGTCACAATGCCAGAAAAACTTTGAGTATAAATTGTCAAGTAGTCAGACAAAACCTTTTTTAAGGTAATAAAATAATTCATGAAGGTGGATTTTTATTCCACACTGTTAAAGTCCAGCAATAACATTTTGAATTGACCTGAATAAAGTAGTTAATGTTGATAACCTGGAGGTGTTTGCATAGAACAGCAAACTGCAGCGTAGAAATAAGAAACGGAGGAAGACGAAACAAACCAAAGCTTCACTTTAACCTCATCTGCAATAAACAGAAACCATGTTTATCTCAGAAGCGGGTGGTTTATCTTAACAATCACAACTATCTAGAGAAAAACCTGCAGGTCCTGGCGGGACAGAAAGCACAGGAACAAACAGAAAAAGCGTTCAGGAATTCAGGGAATATGAAAAAGTTAAATGTGCAGTAAAAATTAGACTGTTGGCTGTAAGAGAAAGGATCTGTCTTTACTCACTCAGGAGTGAATTTTGAAGGGTAAACTTGGGGAGAGGCCACTGCTGTGTGTGACTCAGGGCTGTAAAGTAAAAAAAAAAAATGCTTTCTGTGACTTGATAAGCTGTAATAAATCTCTACACTGGTTGCTTTCATATTCTCCCAAGACTTTTGGTTTAATTTATTATATTTTTGATTCTAACAGGAGCAAAAATAATTAAATTTGTATTCATTATTTAGAAAGTAATAGGTGGAATATGTTTAACTTAAGTAAAGCCACATGAAGTTCGCATATTTCTGATCTTAACCTATCAGGGCTAAAACGATTAATCATGATTAATCAGTTATTGAAATAATTTTCAATTACAGTAGTAATTGTTCATTAAATGCCACTTGCTGAAATAACAACATACTTGGAGCAGTTATTTAGCCAAAACTGTATAAAAAATATGTACATTTTGTATTTAAAATAAAAAAAACAACTCTTTTCTGTGTATATTCTACCCCAAACTCCTAAGATTGCAGTTTTAGCTTCATAGAGTGCAAATTCTTATTTAGTACCTTTTGCTATCCAGTTGTTAATCTGTTCATTAGAAAAGTCAACAAATCAACCCAACACTGTGTGGATAAGCCAAGCAGAAAGGGCTGAGCTTTTTTTTTCTATGATGGTGTTCAGAGTGTTTTTTTAGTTTTTGCATCTGCAGCATTCAGTACAGGAATAATTTCTTGCATTTTTGTCAATAAAATGTTTATTTTCTTATTCAAAAAAGAAATTACATTTATTTATTTGCATCTAAAGGCCTTATAGACAAATCTGCAGGATGTGCTAATTTTTAAAATATGATTAATTATCAGAAAAATTGATTAATCAATAGCAAAAATAGCTGTTAATTGCAGTTCTAAAAAGTCCAAAGCTCAGACAGGAACTGAGCTCAGAGGAGGAAGTTAATCTTTGCAGTATTCTGCCCCCAACTGGCAGATTATGGTAACTGCTGCTTGTGTTAGTGATGGTGGAGTCAACATCTTTCTCTTCAGAGCTCAAAGCTCTCCCTTCACCCACCGAGGAGGTCAGAAAACACCGCAAAAACACCCGTGAAAAACCTGTGAAGAATCTGAACAGCTGATATTCTGTGTGTTTTTATCTTTAGAAAATAATTTCCTCTGCTGACAAAAACAAAGATGATGTGCTGGACTTCAAAGAGTTCGCCAAGTACCTGAAGGAGCATGAGAAGAAGCTGCGCCTGACTTTCAAGACCTTGGACAAAAACAAAGACGGTATGGAGAAATGCCATTCAGCTTTTTAAAAATGTTTTTTGAGTTTATCTGCTTGAGTTGTGCTCATTTATTCCAACAGGTCAAGTAGATTACATGGAGATCCAGCAGTCGTTCGCAGATCTGGGCCTGGAGATCACCAAGGAAGACGCTAAGAAGATCCTTCAGAGGTTTTTCTGTTTGTCTCTTATTGCTGCGGTTGACGAACTGGATCTGATACAGTCTTATGTGGATTTCTAGAAATAGAAAGCTTAAAATGAAAGTGTAGCATAAAGTGAAAGGTGGAGCCCAGTGTGAGGGTCTGATAACCAGGGAGCGGTGGGGGAACGCAGGGTCACATGATAAAGAGCTACTGAGAAGAAAACTGACATGAAAAATATTCACAGCTGGACACAAACTCCTCACTAAATCAGCTCTAAATGAATTTCCTGCAACATTTGTCCTGCTCCGATACTCAGATGTGATTCATTTAAGTTTAGAGGAAAACTTAAATAGAATTTGACTTTAAAATGTGTTTTAAGGTTTGATTTCTATATAAAGTGGTTGATATTCAAACTGCACATTTTTGTAATAAAGTGTAATCCATCATTTGATTAAAAGTTTTAATTTGATAGTCAGATATGTTCAGACACGTTTTTTCTCACTGTCTGAAGTTAAATCAGACTAAATTTTTCTTATTTTTGGTGAGTTATAATGATCAAAATTATTTCTATTTACTAAATACCAGAAAACTTGGTGAATTTTTTTTTTTACCCAGACAACTTGTTTGGATTATTTCATTTTAATTAACATCTATTACATATATTTATTATTTAGCAATAATTGAAAACAAATTACATTTAATTGAAAAACAATTTTGGATTCCTTTCCTCTCTTTTTGCTTTTCTCATCCTTACTCCAACTTTCTAGTCTTTTGCATCTATTTGTTTATCTCAGAAAAGGTTTTCCTGTGGTAAAATGTTGCCACTATTATGATTTAATTTGCATCTGTATTCAGGAGGATGTGCAGTTTTAGCTTTCTGTCAGAGATTTGGATGTAGGCAAAAAAAGCACCTTCTTGCACATGTTTGCTGATTCCTCTTTTGGGCTTGTGTGAGCATTAGGACTGAAACAATCAATCAGATTAATCGTGATTAATCAACTATTGAAATAATCATTAATTAATTTAGCAATCAATTAATCATTAACTGGAATATAAAGATTCTGAAAACAGCCATTTACTGAAAGAGCAACACTCTGAGCAGTAATTAGGCCAAAACTGTTGCTTTGTCTGTACAGATATTGAACCCAGAACTCCTCGAGTCACAATTTTAGCTTCACCAGGTTCAAATTGTATGAAAAAATGTCTCCAATTTATCACCTTTTCAAATTATTAATTTGTTAATCCAAAAAACAACCAACAGATCTGCTCTTGCTGTTGTTAATTTGAGCAGAAAAGGCTGCGCTTTTCACGTTAGTATATTTTAGCTGCAGATGCATCATTTCCTCCAAATAATCAAGCGCACAAGGAAGGCTGTTATTGTCACATTTTAGGCAATGAAATCTGTATTTTCTTATTTTAACAAGGAATTTAAATAATTCTTTGTTTGCATATTTTAATGTTTTTATAACATTGCATAAAAAAGGCTTAAATTAAAATCTGTAAAATCCAACTAAACGAGTAATCGTCAGAATAATTATTAGATTAATCAATAACCTAGATAAGCAAAAGTTGCAGCCCTAGTTAACATGGACCTCTAGAAAAGTTTTCTAGTTTTTCCTGTTATTGCCAGGTCTTGAGAGTACCATAATGTTGGATAAATGTTGGTTTATATATATATATATATATATATATATATATATATATATATATATATATAGTACAATTTTGGCTTAATTAGTGCTGTAAATATGTTGCTCTTTCAGGAAGGGATATTTTTGAGTCTGTGTTCTCAAGTTAACTATTAATCGACCACTATGTTTGTTGATGATTATTGTCATCAACAAACATGATTAGTCCGATTAATTGTTTAATTTAAAATGGATATTTTAAATTAAAATGTTTTTCGCTATTCTCCAGTATTGATTCTGATGGTACCATGTCGTTGGACTGGAATGAATGGAGGGCGCACTTCCTGTTAAACCCGGCAACCAGCCTGCAGGAGATCATTCGCTACTGGAAGCACAGCACGGTAAGGGCAGCCATCTTGTTTTTCACCAACGACTAAAGAGAAATCCTCCAATCACTAAAATCTGACATTACTTAAGTCCTCCCAACATGGCTCCTCTATTAACCCTTAATCAACATTTTTACCAGCGTTTCACTGAGTAGTAGCTCCTATAATAAGCTCTGCAGATCCGCGAGGTGGTTGCTAATTGCTGCTGGCTAGTCTGAAGGAACTGAGTGGGGAAAGGCTGCTCTGTAATGCAGAAACTCAGAAGTTTCGAAAGGAGGAGATGCGCCTTGAAGGCGGAGCTAGGTCCAACAAGGCGTTTAGCACAGCTGAATGGTTGGCATGGAGATTAAAAGAT